>NC_051183.1:23726571-23760335 GCF_013339695.2 Rhipicephalus sanguineus | reverse complement strand
TCGAAGGGAATCTGCTTCAGAAATCGGAGAGGTGTGGGCAGCGTTTATGACTGCCGGAGCAACGTCCATCATGTCATCGGCCATTTCTGCCAGCTCCGACAGCGTCTTATCCTGAGCTGGGACAAGAGCCATTCGCACGGTAGGTGGAAGACGCTGTAGAAACAATTCACGTAGTATGGATGTTTCTAAGCCGTCCGGCTGGTCCCCAAGCAGGTGCTGCAGGTGACGTAGAAACTGTGTGGGACGGCGGTCCCCGAGCTCTTCGTTTGCACAGAAGTTGCTGAATGCGCCGATGCTTAGGCGGAACGAGTCGGTGAAGAAGAGCCTGTTTGACTGTCGTATATGGAGTGTCACCAGGCGGGCCCACGAGGATGTCGCGTATTTCGGCCATTGCCTGTGGCGGCAACGCTTCAACGAGGAGCTCATGCTTGCGAACTTCTGACGTGATGCGATGAATGCGGAACTTGTTCTCGACTTGAATGAACCATAAGGAGGGATCGGCAAGCCACAGCTGTGGTAGCGTTATGGTAGTAGTACCTCCAACAACGCCGGAAGAGGGTACATGGCCAGGTGCAGTGGCAGCGGTACCAGGGCTGAGGCCGTCGAGATGCTCACGCTGCTCCATGGAAGGTCGCGTTCGTAGTCCGGGTCACCAATAAATATAGCACACTGAAACGCGGTTCCGAAAACACAGCGCGGTTTATTATTGTATCTCCGCCATTGTTCCAACTACCTCCTCTTTCTCCACAGCAGACTACCCACTACTAGTTTATGTCCCAAGTGCGTCGTGCCAGAAGAAGAAGAAAAGTATGCCACACAGGCAACAGTTGAGTGTGCCGCTCACGCGAGGACCGTTGCTTTCGGAGCGATATCCGTAAGAAATCCAGGGGAATTACTGGGGACATTGGGGAGTGATCCCGAATTCTCCTTTCTCCCTTACCTCGTCCCCCTGCCCCCGACGCGGGCAAGAATAGCAGCATGAAGTGGACACGTCCGAACGAGACGCGTACGGTCGCCAGTGGTGCCATAAATTGAGCTTTAGTAGCCGAAGGCCAATGGCAAACGGACAAACGGACATTGTGGATTGTCGCAAGAGGAGGCCTTTGACTCAGAAGAGTGGAATGCTGGATACGTGCTTGATATCAAAATGGCAATTTGGGCGAGTTGGGGCTTATTCATTTATTGAAGAAAGTAAAGCAGCGCTGTGTGTCATTCCTGTTCTTTGTCCTCTTTCTTGTGCTCTTGTTTCTTTCAAGAAAATGCAGGAGCCCTTGCCCTAGTGGGAAAATCGGGGAAAGCGAAGCTTGACGTGTGCGTGCTTGATTTACTTCTTTCTTTCTTTCTTTCTTTCTTTCTTTCTTTCTTTCTTTCTTTCTTTCTTTCTTTCTTTCTTTCTTTCTTTCTTTCTTTCTTTCTTTCTTTCTTTCTTTCTTTCTTTCTTTCTTTCTTTCTTTTCTTTCTTTCTTTCTTTCTTTCTTTCTTTCTTTATTCCTTTCTTTCCTTCTTTCTTTGTTTCTTTCTTTCTTTCCTTCTTCCTTTCTTTCTTTCATTCTTCCTTTCTTTCTTTTTTTTCTTTCTTTCTTTCTTTCTTTATTCTTCCTTTCTACCTTTCTTTCTTTCTTTCTTTCTTTCTTTCTTTCTTTCTTTCTTTCTTTCTTTCTTTCTTTATTCCTTTCTATCCTTCTTTCTTTGTTTTTTTCTTTCTGTCTTTCTCTATCTCTCTCTTTCTTTCGCACTGCGCAATGCTCCCTCCTAACTTCTTCCTTCTTTCATGCCGAGAAGTGGACCTTCATCCACATTCTTAAGGCGCGACACTTCTGTTTCTACAGGCAACAACGACACGGACAAGCGTGTATTGTGGATCGTCGCAAGAGGAGGACTCTTGAATTAGAAGGCTAGTATGCTGCCTAGAATTTTTTGTCAGATAGTATGCTCGGTACGTGCTTTGGTACAGAAACGTGAAGTTGGCCGAGTTGGGACGTATTCTTTTCTCGAAGAAAGTAAAGCACTGATGCCTCTCATCCCTCTGCTTTGGCTTCATTTTCTCTGAGCTGTTTTTTTCAAGAAGCGAACGTATTTTATACGCTAAATAGAGGTGCAGGAATGTCTTCTCTCGTCAACCTGCATTGCTCACGCTGCTGCTAATATTATCTATATGTTGCCTTCATCGATGAATTAAAGTTGAGTTCTTCGTCTGCGATCCGACGATCCGCGATTCAGCCAGAGGCTGACCAACAGGCTTGTGAAGTTTGTGCACTCGAGGTGCCCCGTCAGAGACGGTCCTTGCGGCGACTAGTGAGCAGAGGCTTGGAGATTGTGGAGTAAGCGGTTTAATACACAGAAATTGTTACAAAAGGTCATATTTACAACGTATTTACAAATTCCGGCTGGCTACTTTGAACATCGTCCAACCTCGGTAGACCCGAGCACTGACTAGCTGTAACACCGCTCAGACCAGACTGTCACCTCCTTCCCATGATCAGGCTTTTCGTTTCTTCGAACCACCCACTTTCTCCTCCTGCAGTCACGTGGTAACGCCGATCTTGGCATCCCTGCAACTTCAGACGCGGAGAAGGTGCTCTACCAGCGGGGGATTGACATTTATTCCCCAGTAGCGCACACACGAGAGAATTTCCAGTTAAGGCACGAAGCCACCTGTTGTCTTCCCCCAGCACCATCTTGCTTTCGGTGACTGACCTTGCAGTCCAGTAATGGTGGCATTGTTATTGCCCAGGTGACCGCCGTCTGCAACCCTCGCATCTTCTATTTGCGAGGGGCGACGTGGCTGGCGTACTGGCGTCATCGACCTCCCCCTGGCTCGCTTGTTTCCCCGAACCTTACAGATGGCATCAGAAATGATAATTGGTCGAGTTGGTGTGCCTCCATCTTGAACGAAAAACAAAAAAGCAAAACTCAGAGTATCCCTGATGCGTTCACTTAAGACGACTCGAAAGCGAAAGCCATCTTCTGTTCCCTCTCAGCCGATGCATTGATGCTGCCTCGCCACCCTTCAAAAGCTTTCTGCGCCTCCAAGATTGCAGGCACCTCACCTGGTTTTGCATTGCCTCCGTGATCGGAACACCCTTGACCAAGCTACGACGCTATGGGATGACGTCATCATGTGACGTTGCGTCGCGTGAAGTCATAATGACATCATAAAAATTGGCGATCTGTGACGTCACGTCGTGATGATTTTTTTTGCATCACTCGCCCCCGACGCCGCGGGACGCGAGACAACGCCGACGCAGGACGACTGCGGTCAAATTTCGCGTTTGATGAGGCATGTAAGGCTTTCGCCTTAAAAGTGTGGGCGTCGGTGCTTTAGCCTTGGCTGTGCTGCCACAGAAAGTTGTCGCCAGGCAGAGTTCTTCAATCATACGAGTTGCAAAACTCCCGATAGGCTCCATGTATCAAAATCCGGACATGCCATTGGCCGAAATCGCGGGAGTGTGCTGATTGTCGCGTCATCTGTTGACCAAAAAACAAATAAACTCTCTAATCGTCGCCAGCGCTGCGTGAGACGTTTAGCAACTTGCGAGAAGCGCTCGCAGGGGGCGGCACTGCGGTGCTCTTTAACGTTTTGTATTGCCGCTCGCAGATGGCGCGACAATCCACCAACTCCCTCAGAATCAGCCAATGGCATGTCCGGGTTTCGCAGCGCAGTTTCGCAACTGGTCGCTAGGTAAAAGTACCCTACTGTGAGAGGGCAGTAAGCTGTGCCTCTAAGAATAAGCTATGAACATAGAGAAAGAAAAAAAAGTTATGAATGTTTGTAAGGGGAGCCTCACAGTTGATACGGAATGCACGAAACCACGAAGGTACCATTCTTGCGTTTGTTTGCTACACGCTTCAGAACCATAAAAGTAGCCCCGCTGAAATGCAAGCTTCAGGTTGCACATTCTTAAAATGTTCAACAGAAGTGTGAAATGCTCAATGGCGTGACCGATAACATTGCACTTACAATGTGCCTTTTAGTTCCTCTTCCTTCATGTTGCAACGTGCGCAATACTGTATCTGTTTGAAGTGGAAGTACTGCTCCTTGGAGCTTCCCAAACAGGTGGGCCAGCGCATCTATTTGGATGGGTAGATGCCACCATTTTTTAGAGAGCCATCATAACAATCAGCGGCTTTGGACTGTTAAAGTCCCATCCACTCTTAAGGCGGAAGAAACTGCCATCGCAGTGACCATCGCGAGCGCTTCCGTTCGGACGGTCATTACAGACTCTAAACGAGCAATAAGAACTTTCGCTAAAGGCAGAGTAGCCGTCCCTGCGGCAAGGATCCTTGAAAAGACCGGGATGACGCAACCGTCGAGCTTGTGTGGGAATGAGGAGGCGCATCGTGTGCCCCGAGGTCTAAGAAACCGGGAGGTGTGCCCCTCGAGCCTTGTTTTCCCGGGTGAGGCCCCGATTTCTTATAACGACGTCACGAAATTACAACAAGAACGCGCGGAGGCTTTACCCTCCGCCAGATGACGGCCTCACCGGAGCGCAGGCCACAATCAAACGCAGCATACAAACGCACTCTTTCACCAGTCCTCGTAGAGTGGCAATTATTACGAACGGAGAATTCGAAGCAAACTGTCAAAACTGTAGTCTAAATCCACTTGCTACCCAAGATGACATCTTGTTGAGGTTTTCTCCCTCCGAAATCACCGCCACCAGCTCCCTCAAAATTAACATGGCATGAACTCATCAGAACTAACAACCGGGAGAAGCAGGTGGCCTTCGTTTCCAGGGCCGAAAGAGTCGCTTCCAGTGCGGAGTCACCCCGAGGCGCCAGACAGGTGACCTCTAGTAAAACAAAAGTTGATACCACCACCACTGCGCATAGAGAAGAAAGAGACCTGATTATTTTAACAGCGGGGCTGCTTAATGTCGAGGTTGTCCTGCGGGGAGCGCTCGCAGTTCTAGTGCGCATGCGCCACGTAAATAGGACACGCAGGCAAAAGCGTATGTGCCACGGGGATACAAAAAATGAAAGAAAAAGCAAGAGAGAAATAAGAAAAAGAGGCAAAGAAAAAGAGAAAGAAAGCAAGAAAGAGAGAGAAAAAGAAAGAGAACGAGATAAAGACGCAGAAAAAGAAGGAGAGAAAAAAACGAGAGAAGGCGAGAAAATCAGAGAAAAAAAAATAGAAATATTTTGCGGAAATGTGTATGGCCTCGTTTGTACCGATGCGGACCATGGCTATCAATGTCATGCCACCAGCTCCGATGTTTAGCCAGCCTTCGCGACGTTAAGTCATTGAAGGTGCTTCAACTTTTCAAAGACATCGACAACCCATTCTCACGGTACCTTTTTCGTTAGTTCTACGGAAAGCTTACCGTTCGGACTGTCTAATCGCGGTATGGTGACGCGGAAACGCAGTGATGCTTTTATGATGTCAGTTTTTCGACCTGCAGTGACTGAGAGTGGTAACTAACGCCGATCGAGCGACGCTTGATCACACTTCCAGGTTTCATTAACTGAAATACCTAATGAAATGGATGAGAGGACAACCGGCGCTGTTGCTAGGTTGCCAGAGCTTCGGACGCGTTATACCAAGGTTGTGGGTTCGGTTCCTACCGGCGGGAAATTCTTTTTCATCCACTTTAATTTCTCTACATTTATGTCATAGTTACTAGAAGACAGAGAAAGATTACAAATAATGTCTTCTATGCTTTAACTGTCTTCAATGTCTCCTGGTTTTATTAGGTCGTATATCTCTTCTTTGGACGCATTAAGTACATTGATAGACCAGGAAGACTGCCAGAAGAAAATCTTCAACACATGGGCACTCATTCATACCAAAAGAATGGACATCGAGCCATCCTAATGATCATTTTTCCGCAAGCGCTACCGCAACTGACCTCGTCACTATTTATTTTTCCCCACATCATGGTGATCACGATCACTGACATTATCGAAAACACCAGAACGTGTCGATTCTACAGCGTCTGGGTGTGAACACGAGCCACGACTTGCTTCTTAGCGACGCGAACACTACGCCAGCGCCACCATGCAGTGTCTACGCCAGCGACATCTTGAAGAGACCTAAAGACAACGCGTTTTATTCATTAGCACTGCGGCATGATCACTGACATTACCAACATCACCGGCACCGTGTCGATTTCATAGCGTCTGTGTGTACACACAAGCGGCGACTCGTTTCTGAAAGAGACGCTAACCCTACGCCAGCGCCACCATACAGTGTCGACGCCAGCGACATTTCGAAAAGACGTATGGACAACGCGTGTTATCCATTAGCCCTGCGGTCATCTGTTCTACCAAGACTTATTTGCTCACTTGTCAAGCTGGCTCAAGCACACACCGAAGAAAAAAAAAGGGGGGCGGGGGAACGAGCGTGGTGGTGGTGGTGGGGGGGGGGGGGTTACTAAGAAGCTGCGAGTAACAAGGCAGCTTCTTAGCACCCCTTAGCGCCCAGGACATCTATGTGGAGGGACAGCCGACGCTATCCGATCCCGGCCATCCTTGTATCGATCCATGAGACATTTTCTTTTCGCGTACTTTCGTGGAGGAAAACAAGGCATCGAAGTTTTGCTTCTTTGACCCTTCGGGTGCCGCTACAGAAACCACGGCGGCGCCAGCGACATCGTCGTCGGCGCGGAAGCCGATCCGAGCTTGTAGCCAAACCGAGCCACTTTTTGCGTCGATGGTCCAGACATGCCTCCCCACACGACGGTCCATTAGTTCGGTTACGATGCCATTTGTTGGAGGTGGCCCGCTGCGACCGTTGTTTGTTTCCGGCTCGTCGTCCGCGCTGCACCTTCGCTTTCTATGCTTGTAGCTATCTTACAACTTTCTTTGATGCCGGTATCGCCACTCCTTCAATCGGTCATTTTTATGATAGTAGCTCTATGACGCAATTGCGGTTGTGCTAATACTTTCTACTGCACGCTTTGTTTGAAGGCCTAGACTTTGTTTACTAGTTTATTCTGTAGTGTTGGTGCCGTAACAGCGCCATCCTTCGCCTTCCAGTTTTAGCTATCTTTGTCATGAGCCGATCTAAGCACAGTAGTTAAACCAAATCTTGTAGTTCCTTCTACTACTTCCAAGAGCACGGCAGCATACCGGTTATTATAAACGGGTTAACATCCCTGCATTTCGCCTCTCTCCTGTTTCTAAAAATCCTCATAGATTCCGTGGTGGCCATCGTACTTTCTTGACACAAAGTACACATAACACTGTGGCAAGATCCTAAGTCAACGTCAACCGGTCTCTTGTGCACTTGCCAAAGACTACTCGAAGGTGAAAGCCTACCTTTTCCTCCTCAAACGATTGTATGAACCACCCCCCCTGCCTCCGCGACCGGCCCACTTTTCACCAAGCTACGATGTCATGTGACGTCACAGTAACGTCAAAATGACGCCTTAGGGTGACCTTATCACACGATTATTATTCTGCATCACCATTGTTGACGCCGCCGATGCCGGCGGTCACTTTTCGCCTTTAATGAGGCATCTAAGAATTCCCTCACGGCAGTCAATTCACGAGCCTCCCTCAACGCGTCTAACGCGCCTGCAATGGGTGGACCACCTTTCGCAGCAGAGCGTTCGGAGAAGTAATTGTTACGAGCGTAATCTATCCGTTAGGCATTTTGGTTTGCCTCGACATAGCGTACTTGAGCTGTGAAATGTACCAGTATCAAAAGTGGGGCCCGAGGAAAGACATATCACCCCTGGTGTAGTCGGGGAGGCGGAATGCTCACTCTCTCTCTCCCTCCAAAATTTTTAATTTTCCAGGTGTGTATATACACGCACACATACAAATGCACACACGAGCACACATAAAGGATGACTGCCCCCCTCCCCCCCGCTTCCTCGCTCCACCAACAAGAAAAAGTTATGGGTACGCTCCTGAATCTCACATTCCCTCATGTTGTGTGAAAACACGATATCAAGTTGTTCTCTTTTTTCTCTGCCCCTTTCTCTCTCAGAAATATCTAAAAAGTAGGTTAGTTCTGGCTAGTGTTATCGAAATGGCAGTAAGTGTTGGTTAATACATGTTATGACGACACAATTGTCTTCATTATTAGCGCAGGGATGCTCTCTCATTATACGCAGGCCACAACCTGTGTTGACTTCACCTGTATCTCTTACCAACAGTAGGGAATAACTTCACTATATCATTGCTTCTAACGACTTCCATGCCATTCATTCAAGACAGGTTTGATTAAGCACATTTTGACAGGAAGGGGTTCCTATTCATGCGGTGCAATGTTCACGGAAGCGTTTCCGCGGGGAACCCGTGGCACAAAGCGTTTGATAAGGTTGACCCGTATGCTCGCCCAAGCATAGCGTTCCCATTTCTCCTCAAGTACACAGCCTCTAAGCACGCTCACGTGCTTTTCCCTCCCGTTTCGCATATGAAAAACGTGCGGGGAGGTGAAGTTTATAACGTAGTGCGTCGATTCGCGTACGTATGACAGTGGCGGAAAGTGATGGCTTTCCGAGCGAGCGACCTCGTTTCTTTCAAAGTCCCGACGGAATTCTCGCTCGGACACTCGCCCTCCTGCGTACCAGAAGCAGCGGCGCGTGCGCTCGCAAAGAACGCGAAGGGACCCCTTTGCCCGAACTCCCAAATGTCGGGTCGGTAGGGCTATTAATCTGCGAACTTTCCAAGCGAGCAGGACGCGTCCAACTTGTGTCGCGGCTCTCGAACCTATGGACGTTCGTGCCAACGTTGCTCTAAGCTTTCTGGGTACTAACTACGTAGACGGAACTCAAGAAAGTTTCTTTATACCGCGTGTTTTATTTTATCGGTTACAAAAGGCTAAAGACAATGTTTTCCTTGCGCCTCTACCACGCCTATTCCGTAACGGGTTATGACGGATGTAATAAAAAGTCGCAGGGTCCCCTATGCATTCGCCTTATACGACTGGAAAGCGAACGCCTTCTTCTTCTTCTTCTTCTTCTTCTTCTTCTTCTTCTTGTCAGGCGGTTGAATTGATCCCGCTTGAAAGCGTTCCGCTCCCAACGTGGTTTTGCACTTCGTGCGGGGTCCGAAGAACTGGAATGTTTCTGTACCTCACGTGGTCTGGCAGTGCCTCCGTGATTGACCCACCTTTGACCAAGCGCCGATTGCGCGTGTTGGCGTCTTTATGTGACGTCATGTTACGTAACATAATCTAACGTAATGATGGCTTCACTAGTTTTGTTGACCTGTGCCGTCAAGATAACTTCATATAGTGACGTCATTACATGATCATTATTTTGCATTACTCGCGTTGACGCCGCCGATGCCGACGCCGACCCAGACGGTCACTTTTCGCGTTTTATGACGCATTTAAGGCTTTCATCTCAATAATAACTGTTAGGGTTCTAAGTCCCAAAACCATGATATGGTTAGGAAAGACGCCGTAGTGGTGGGATTCGGAAATTTCGACCACCAGGGGTACTTTAACGTGCATTGAAATCACACAGTACACGGGCCTCTAGAATTCCGCTTCTATAAAAATGTGGTCACCGCGGTCGGGATTCGATCACGTGACCTTCGGGCCAGCGGTCAAACACCGTAAACACTAGACCAGCGCGGCGAGTTTATGTTTAATATTTTTCACCACGTTCAACTACTGCATTTGGTTGCACACTACCGCAGCTGACTGTTCGCCTCGGTGGTACAGCGGTTACGGTGCTCGGCTGCTGACCCGAAGGTCGCGGGTTCGAACCTGGCCGCGCGGGTCGCATTTCGATGGAGGCAAAATGCTAGACGCCCGTGTACTGTGCGATTCAGCGCTCGTAAAACAACCGAGGTGGTCGAAATTTTCGGAGCCCTCCACTACGGCGTCCCTCATAATCATATCGGGGTCTTGGCACGTAAAACACCAGATCTTAAAGGGGTCATGAAGCACCCCTTGGGCTGATTGAAAAAACACATCCTGCGGAAAGCTGACACGGCTATGAACTGCTCTGCCAAATATTACAGTCGTGCGCGCCGCGTAATGGCCACAAGCGGAGCGCGAAGTTGCCGTTTCCCCAGGCACCCTCTTTTCAAACAGAGGCCGGTTCTCACTCTCGTCGGTGGGCGGGGCGTCTGTCCGCTGTACGTCGCAAAGACATAGCATGCTTATTGGCCGATAGCCGACGTAAATCGAGAGCGGCGTTCGGATCAGATGCGCTTCTTGCCGCGGAATGCCGCCACTTGCCGGCGCCGCACTCGCGCAAGCGAATCACAGCGGGAGAGCGATCGCGTTTCATGACGCGCGCTGGCGTAACTTCTTTCCCCCATGCCATCCCTCCCTGTCTAGCTTCCAGTGCGCTCGTCGGCACGAGAAAAGAGAGAAAGCGCTGGGAGCGTGCGCCAAACCCCCGTAACTCCGCTGATTCTTGACGGATTCGAGAAATTTTTGCGGCAATCGATTCGGGAGGCAGTACACTCCGATACTGAGGCCATTAGATCATTACTTGGAAAAGTGGTTCATGACCCCTTTAATAACGTCGCTGACTAACACTGGCTAATGCTGGCTTGTTATCAATAAATTTAGGCTAATGCTTTCTAACTTCAGGATAGAGTTGGCCAATCCTAAGAGATTACTGATTCCGATAGTGTTGGCTAACTTTTGGCTAATGCTCTCTCTTCTTGCCTGATATTGTCTCAGAATCATCATTATCATCATCATCAGCCTGACTACACCCACTGTACAGCATATCGGCAAAGGCCGATATGTTTTTGCCTGCGGATGATTTCATCATATTTAGTAGACCAGTGGAACATACGCGCTAGAAGTTTTCACGGACATAGGGCGCACGAATTTTCGCATCACCTGGCCCCTCTCACACCTTAATAAGGCGAAAGCCTTTTATGCCTCACTAAACACCGGCTCAGCCGTCTCGTTCCTTCACTCATGTGGCATAAGCCTACACCGTCATCACATGACATCGTAGCTTGGTCAAAGGTGGGCTGATCACGGAGGCAGTGCAAAACCAGGTGAGGTGCCTCCGATCCTGGAGGCAGTGCGAAACCACGCTCGGTGCACAAAGCTTAGCGAGGGTGACGAGGCAGGATAAATACGTCTAAGGAGCCTACATTAGAGGTGTGCACGGGCTCCGGGTAGCCCGAAAGCCCGAGCCCGACCCGGCCCGCGGGCCGGGCTCGGGCGTGCCGACGTATTTTCTCCTCGGGCCCGGGCCGGGCTCGGCTACTTGGAGTTTTAGCGGGCCGGGCTCAAGCCCGAAATATAGAGAATGAGCGGGAATTGTTTTTCAGCACGCATACAGCGCCTTTTCTGCGACCGCCCTTTACCGCTTTTCCTTTCCATTCGCTACTTTAAACTAAAGGGGAGCAGGTAAAGCACTGCCTCTGTTGCACTCCGACAAACAGAGAAGTAACACCACCTGAGCTAGTGGCGGCGCCACGCGACTGTTCGTGTTAGATTTAATGCCAAACCCCATATGAGTGAAAATGCACGCGACAGCGACGAGCGACCCGACTTAGATCACCTTCGTGCAAGCTGACGCTTGCATGGGCATACGCCATACAGGTGACGGCTTTGGCGAGCGAACTCCATTGTTGCTGGCATGAGGCCGTCTACTTGTATAGCAAAAGTGCCGCGCTGTAGAAGGTATGCAATGCAAATAAAATTCCCAAGCTTGCCAGGCTCGCAAAAAGATATTAGCAATTCCGGCGACGAGTGCAAGCAGCGAACGTAACTTCAGTTCGGCGGGCTACAGAATGCAAAAGCGCCGCACTTCGTTGAAGCCGGAATCGTTGGACTGCTTGCTGTTTTTCCACGACAATTTGTAATCCGTGTAATAGAGACTGTTCGTCGTGTGTTGTTTGATCATATTCGATATGCTCAATAAAATGCCAAATTACCGGAAAACGATGTTTTGTTTTCGCAGCGAACCTTCAAAAAGCCGGGTCGGGCCGGGCCGGGCCCGGGTTTGTGTTTTCGTACGTCGGGCCGGGCCGGGCGGGCTCGCAGCCCTTTGCCGTCGGGCTCGGGCGGGCCTTCGACAAAGTCAGCGGGCCCGGGCCGGGCTCGGGCTCGGAAATACGGCCCGTGCACAGCTCTAGCCTACATGACCGGCCGTTCATGTAGGCTCCCTAATACATCTGCTGAGAAGAAAAAGAAGATGGCTTTCGCCTTCGAGTTGTCTTAGGTCAATGCACAAGAGACGCTGTGATTTTTTCCCGCCGCATGAGTAGGGTAACAAAATGGACGTAGTCTAATTAACCTCCCTATCTTTTTTTTTATTCCTTCTTTCTCTTCTCTTCCTAGCCGTGTACTGAGCGTCGTTGTAAAAGTGTTTCAGCCTTGCTCCAAACGACGTTCAGCCGAGTCGAAAACCAATTTGATCGACGTTTCATCACGGTATTCCTTCAACTATAGTGGATTTCTCTTCGCAACTTGTTACTTCTATGAAACCTTTATTTGCCGTTCATGTTTTTTTTCTTTTTAAGGAGGGGGTAGGTGGTTGGGGACGCCAGTGTCTTCTTTAAAAGACGAGTGGCAGCTACGTGATTAAGTTGCTTCCAGAGCGAAGCGTTGCGACAACAGCAGTAACGGGGAGCGACAGTTCCTTTTTTTTCTTGTTTATCTTGTTGCTTTTTTTTCTCGATCAATACCCATTCTTTTTGCGAAAAATTCTAAGGGTATAGACGCACGAGTTCGCGGATTTCGAGACTTTTAGATACAATTGAAAGCGTCGACGCGCTTGGCGAAGGTATTCCGAGAGTTAAAAAAAACGTAAATGCGTAGAATAAAAGCTACAAAAAAAATGTGTTGGTCAAAAACAAACGCGTAATAAAGTGTCACCTCTTTGCCCGCCAGGCTCTATCACGCAGAAGGCAAAAAATATATAGTGAACACTTTCATGTCATACAGCTTACGGGCCAGACAGCAGCGTCTTCAAAATGTCACCTGAAACTTTAACCACCAGAATTTTATAAGGAACCATATATATATACATATATATATATATATATATATATATATATATATATATATATATATATATATATATATATATATATATATATATATATATTATATATATATATATATATATATATATATATCGATAACAAAGAAAGGGAAATTAAAAAACAAAATACGAAAAAATACGGCCAGTTTCGCTCCATGAGAAACGTCGGACACCTGCAACCGCTCGAGTGGTTTATTACAATTAATGCGTCTTGAATTACTGCAATTAATGGAAGTGCTAATTGCTCTTCCGGTACATTGCAACAACAGATAATAGTCATCATGATAATTTCGTTTTATTTATGTCTTTATTCACCTCGCACCCCCGCTTCTGGTCACGTGACCTGCGTGACGACTACTACTACTATTACTACTACTACTACTACTACTACTACTACTACTACTACTACTACTACTACTACTACTACTACTACCGACGGCCAAAGTTGATAAGACAGCTTGGCCATGATTGTCTTCTTCGGCGTAACGGAAAAAATACAGGGGTGCGCCATCAAACCCAAGTCTCCGTAAAGGAATCATCCAACACCTAACGTGATTTTGCACTGCCTCCATGATCGGCCCACCTTTGACCTAGGTACGACGTCACGTGATGACGTCACAATTTTCGGCGATCTGTGACAGCATGATGACGTCATATGGTGACGTGATCAGGTGACGATGACTTTTTTTCACCACTCGTTGCCAACGCCGCTGGACGCCGACGTCACTGACGGGGGACGCCGAGGTTCAATTTTCGCGTTTGACGAGGCATCTAAGGCTTTCGACTTAATAATAATAAATATTATTTAGATGCACAGTACCACACTTTCATCTCACCGCAGTGTTTTCCGGCGTCGTATGTTCCGAACAAAGTGTTTAACCAATACGTCCCCGAAACAATAACATTTTAAAGAGCGGAGCTCTTTGAGCTTTTTGTTGTGCCGGGTAGTGCGAACAGAAACTACCATCATGATGAATCGGGTGTTGATGATGATGATGATGATGATGATGGTGTGCCTCTACACATGGCTCATACCCATGCTGGGGGATTGGCCAAGATATGTAGATATGAATCGGCGCGCACTCCCATCGTCCTCTTCTTCGTCTCAATCCTCTTCTTCATCTTCTGCTTCGCTCCTAAAACACGTGCGCCCATTTCTCCGGCGCGAGATGGAGTAACTCTGATCGGTGAGATAACGAGTAAAGAGAGAGAGAGAGAGAAAGAAAAAGGAAAGAAACAGAGAAAGAGAGAGAGAGAGAAAGAAAAAGGAAAGAAACAGAGAAAGAGAGAGAGAGAGAAAGAAAAAGGAAAGAAACAGAGAAAGAGAGAGAGAGAGAAAGAAAAAGGAAAGAAACAGAGAAAGAGAGAGAGAGAGAAAGAAAAAGGAAAGAAACAGAGAAAGAGAGAGAGAGAGAAGGAAAAAGGAAAGAAACAGAGAAGAGAGAGAGAGAGAGAAGAAAGAGAGAAATTCTTGGCGAAAAAATTTCATGGCGAGGCGGAATTTGAACCCGCGTACCCGCGATTCGTCAGAGATCGTCCTAACCACTCGGCCATCCAGGCTACGCCAGCAGAGCATGGCATAGCCTTGTATACTATAGTATAGCAAGGTGGCGGGAAAGGGTAGTGAGAGTGAGGAGGAGGGGAGAGAGTAAAGCGTAGCATACAAAGAACGAGAAAGAGACAAATAGAGAGAAAGAAAGAGAAGAAAGACAGAAGGAGAGAATGAAATAAAGAAGCATGCCATACAAGAAACGAGAAATAGAGAGATAGAAAGGGAAGGAAGGCGACCAGGTGGGGGTTGGGAAAGTTAAGAGAAAGAAAGAAAGAAAGAAAGAAAGAAAGAAAGAAAGAAAAGAAAGGGAGAGTGAAAGAGATAGAGAGAAAGATGAATCAAGGAATAGAGAGATAGAGAAAGAAAGGCAAAAAGAGAAATATAGAAAGAGCGAGGACAAAGAAATACTGGAGAGAGAAAGAAAGAAATTGAAATAAACAGACACAAGAACGACGTAACAAGCCTGAGAGATGAGAGAAAAAGAAAGAAACAGAGTAAGAAATAAAGAGAAAAATAAAGAGAAGCAAAGAAGGCCGCGTAGCTCCGCACTGCCTTCAGGCTTGGCACCCTTGTGCGAAGATGTCTTAATTTCTTTTTTCTTTTTCAGTTTACTAAAAGCACTTAGCGAAAGAAGTGGCTGCAGCAAAAGTAATGACAAAACGAAGCAACATGCGCCGCAGAAGGATTTTGATTTGGACGAGTCGGTTCATAGTTATAAAGCACAGCGCAAACAAAACAGAATAGGAAAAAACACACAACCACATCGCAAGCTCTGCGATGTGGCTTTCCGTCCTTTGTCATGTTTTATTCGCGCAGCGATTTTGAACAACATACGTCATCAGGCTGCGCTTTTCGAAGAATCGAGTTTCTAGCTGGCATCACTACATCGCCACATTTTTCTTGAGTGTCCTCCTTTCTGAGCCTTTGTAATTATTTTAGGTCATCAGCCGAGACTCCCATGGGGATCCGAGATCATTTTGGGACGTATCTGAAGTTGCGATCCATTAAAAGCCCTGTTCTTTGAAGTATATCAAAGGTGGCTTTCAAGCAGGGCTCTTACTGGAAATTGAAAGCTGAAATAGAATTCCAAATATTTTCGTTTCTTTACCGATAGTTCCACTAGCCTAGTCAATCTAAGGAGGATAAAGCGTGGACCGAAGTGCTCTTAAAAGTACATTAAAGGACCAAACGTCATCAGTGAAAGCGGACTGCGCGTGCGCGCGACTTGCAGCGGCAGTGAAATCGAAGCCACGGAGGCAGAGCGTAAGAGATTAATTGCACTCTCGAAAATGGTGACCTAATGAAAAATAAGGTTGACAAGGAAACAGTTCGAGATGGACTTACAACCCCAATTAATACAAAATGCGGCATTGAGTATAGCAAGTGACATCTTAAAGCCAGCGTGTAGGTTACGGAGTTTCTGGGGTTACGCAGGGAGGGACATTAGGCTTGAGCTGATCAGTAAGAATAATACTCTCCGGGGTTTTAAGTGCCAAAACCACGATGAAGCACGCCTTAGGGGAGGGCTCCACAAGTGCGACGATATGGGATTCTTTAAAGTGCACCTAAATCTAAATACCCAGGCCTCTGTCATTTCGTATTCATCGAAATGCGACTGCCGCGAACGGGTTCGAACCCGCGACTTTCGGGCTTGAGCTGACCGAGATATTATGTTTGTGGAAGTCCATGGGCGTTTTTTTTTTGTTTTCAGAAACTTAGCTGGATAACGACGAAATAAAAAAAAACAAGTATAAGTGTAAATATAGAGCGCGTATCTCTACCATACTCAATTTGTACCCAGTTGCTCGTAGAAACAAGTACGGCAGAATTTATAACAATCATTCATAACAATAATAATAAAAACAGTGATCATATAAGTCGAACAAATACCTGTATTTGGCAAAACAAACTGACACAGGTTGTGGCTTTTACGTCATAATCATATTGTTAAGTTTAGGTACATTTGCAGCTGAAGGTGACGAAGGCACTGCTGAGGTTTTTAAGAGAGACGAACTTGGACTAGCGGCTGTGACAGAAATGTCGCGTACCACGCAAGAGTGACCGACTGATTCTGTGTGTGCAGTGTCATGCGCCATCTTTCTATCTTTCTCTCTCTCTTTCCTCTCCACCTTTAATCTCCCCCACCCTCTCCCCATGTGTAGGGTAGCAAACCGGTTGTCCTATACTGGTTAACCTCCCTGCCTTTCCTTCTCTATTATTTCTTCTCTTCTTAAGTACATTTGCATAGTCATCTGATTTAAGCAAGGTTGTCACAGCTCCCACAACAATAAGGGTTGCTTCAACAGGTGACGCTGAGAATAGGGCGGGTTCCTTCACGCTTATGAAACGTTGACGTAACTACATTTAATTTCTGTAGTTTTGCGGGAGAAATTCACGATATGAATAAGGGCGATATCGTAGTGATGGGCTCCGGAAATTCCAACCAGCTGGGTGTCCTTAAAGTGCACGCAAACCTACGCACTTACAGGTCTCTAGCATTCCCGCCTCCAGCGGCCAGAATCGAACGTTTAAATACAAAATAAGGAGACTTGAATACAAGTAAATAAGTTCACGTTCGGCGTGCTGCATTTTTCAGAAATGATACCAATCATAGGAGTGGTTGAAAGGAACTCGGCAAAGTTTCCGTAGAAACTGCACGTGGGACAATCGGACTGCTCACGGGGGTATGGCATGAGCGCAAGCGTGCTTCAACTGCCTTCGAGGTTGTTTCACAACACAACGATTTCCAACAAATATACATATAACGCAACATATTACGTGTATCGCTTGTCAGGAGCATCAACATATGAGCCGCGGACCACAGAATAAATATGCACGAAATGTCCAATAGTGCGAAGAACACACAACTCAGCCGGTCGAATGTAACAACGCAGTATCGTATTAGCGTACGGGTCGCGTTTCAGATTGGCCCGCCCTGCAGCTATAGCTGAAACCCCTCAGGCTCTGTTTACCCACGTCGACCATACGCACGTCAAGTATTGGGGCGTCGGCGGTGCTACGCTGATCTCGTTTCGGAGATCGGTGGAGAGGGTCCAGATGTCAATGTCACGTAGTCCCGTGGCAGGAATCTAATCTTTGATCGATGACTTTTTCCCTATATAGACAGGGCAAAAGAACAAAACGCAGGCGAAATTTCTATACGATCTAATTACATTTTCTTTTTGTGCGTGTTCATTTCTTTGTACTTGTTTAATATGCATTATGTGGGTGTGTATAGTTACAACACTAGCCATCTGGCTCTCGGCAAACAGAGCTGACGCCAGCCGCACTGCCCTCTGTCGCTTGCGTGTCACATATGCTTATCTCCTGTTACAAGAATGTGGTCATCGACAAGAGGTCAAATCGTATCCGATGATTGATGGCCTCATATAATATAGCGCCCTCCTATGGAGATGACCGTCTCGATTCTTCTTTGTGGCTTTTTGACGCCGAAGTGTGCGGAGTATCATGTTGGAAGAATTAATTGCGGTCGGCATTTATTGCGGTGCGTGGAACATAAGGTTATGAGTGACGGATACCTTGTCACTCTTGCTCAACTGACGTGTCGGTAAGTACTGACATATTGGATAAAAGACCAGGTTAGATAGATAGATAGATAGATAGATAGATAGATAGATAGATAGATAGACAGACAGATGATATGATAGATGATAGATAGACAGATAGATAGATAGATCAGATAGATAGATAGATAGATAGATAGATAGATAGATAATAGATAGATAGATAGATAGATAGATAGATAGATAGATAGATATAGATAGATAGATAGATAGATAGATAGATAGATAGACAGACAGATAGATAGATAGATAGATAGATAGATAGATAGATAGATAGATAGATAGATAGATAGATAGATAGATAGATAGATAGATAGATAGATAGATAGATAGATAGATAGATAGATAGATAGATAGATAGATAGATAGATAGATAGATAGATAGATAGATAGATAGATAGATAGATAGATAGATAGATAGATAGATAGATAGATAGATAGATAGTGGGCCTATGCGCACCTTTGACTGCAGGCCTTTCACTAAGTGGCGCAGTCCTACACGTGTCTGCAAATTCACTGCACATTTCCATTTTGCCAAACCATCCTGCGCTCTCTGTATCTCATCTTTCTGTGATATCTTTAATTACCCCAGCGTAGGGTAGCAAGCCAGACGCTTTTCTGGTTAAACTAAAATGCGTTGCTAGGCTTGTTGGTGCATGCATACATAATTTCTAGGAAAGCGGTGGAACGAAAAACAAAAGACGAGATACGATGCAACAAGGACGAGACGGTTCCTACAACCCTTTCTTCCTTCTTTTCTTATTTCTTACTTTTCTTCCTACCTTTCTTTCTTCGTCCCTACATTCGTGACCCATTCTCGTCTACATTTCTGTGGTTCTTGCGGTTAAAAAAATTTCTCAGTAAAGCCGGGCTTTCTCTAGAAACAAGCTCGCGTGTTCGCAGTATAATTCGTCTTCTCTGACACTGACGTGTTGACGCGTATCGTTATCATAAAAACGATCGGCCAAAAAGAAAAAAAAAGAAGAAAATGAGAGTTGTCCGAAGATGCGCCTTACATATGCTTTCCTACAGTACAGGCGTCGCCAATCGAGCCACTGCATAAGCTCTGATTTCGCAAAACTCGAGCCTAAAGAGAGATCTCGTTCAGTCTCAGGGAAAACAACGCAACAGTACTAACACGCGAAAACGCATATAATCAAGCACAATGCGGCGAAAGTATCATAGAGGGCCTCGCATTGTCAAAGGGAATTCAACGTAAATTTTCACAGCGTGTTTTCCCAAGAGGGCTCTATGTGAGAGCTTTTTGTATGCATCGTTTCCCGGGAGTAATTCTCATGAATTCATACGCGAAGCGTGCAAAACAAAAAAAGGGATTACATTAGAATTGGAAATGAGCCGCTCGGTTGTACGGCATGGTGCATGAGCCGTTGGCCAATTTTTGTGTCCCTGCTACGGATGATGAGAGCTCACGCAGCGAAGTTCGCTCGGTCTTATCTTCTTGTTCCTGCGTGGAAATTTTGATATCTGTATGGAAATCAGCTTTGTTTCAGAAGCACCCGCATCATTTCATTATAATGAAGTTCCACTGGGTAGAGGTTATAGCGGGGATGGTTATCTTCTGCCTATATATAGTCCCCGAGAATGCAGAGGCGTGACAAAAAAAAAACATGGATGATCCCTCTGTCATAGGAATCGGTATAACACGAAAGTGAAACGTGTCTTCACAGACGTAGTGGAGCGTTTGTTGCGCATTCTTTCGCCCCAAGGGCGATTGAATGAATGCTACAGGAACAAATTGTAATGTCGCGCGAAGAACGGCAAGCAGCTTGAAACTTGCAACGCGCTGCTCAAGCAGAATGGACGCACGGAACGAACATAAACAGGATGAGCGCGAACTGTCACAGTTGTAACATTTCTGTGTGAGCAGCGCGCTCCTTTCGCAAAAACGGCCGCTGCAGTGAGCGAGGTAACTAGAGGTGTGCACGGGCTCCGGGTAGCCCGAAAGCCCGAGCCCGACCCGGCCCGCGGGCCGGGCTCGGGCGGGCCGACGTCTTTTCACCTCGGGCCCGGGCCGGGCTCGGGCTGCTTGGAGTTTTATCGGGCCGGGCTCAGGCCCGGCGCAAAGCCCGACTCAAGCCCGAAACATAGAGAATGAGTGGGAATTCTTTTCCAGCACGCATACAGCGCCTTTTCAGCTTTTCCTTTCCATTGCAGTTGTTCGGCGAGTGGAGCGACAGTGGTGAGAATGGCGCAGTTACAAAAGATGAGCTCTCCGATTTTCTCTATCGAAAAACCCTGCTGTCCAACTGAAGTTTTAGTCTTCTGGAAAAAACAAGCAGCAGAGATATGCCAAGCTTGCCAGGCTGGCAAAAAAGATATTAGCAATTCCGGCGACGAGTGCAAGCAGCGCACGTAACTTCAGTTCGGCGGGCTACATAATGTAAAAGCGCCGTACATCGTTGAAGCCGGAATCGGTGGACTGCTTGCTGTTTTTGCGCGACAATTTGTAATCTGTGCAATAGAGGCTGTTCGGCGTGTGTCGTTTGATCATATTTTATATGCTCAATAAAATGCCAAATTACCGGAAAACGATGTTTTGTTTTCGCAGCGATCCTTCAAAAAGCCGGGCCGGGCCGGGCCGGGCCCGGGATTGTGTTTTCGTACGTCGGGCCGGGCCGGGCGGGCTCGCAGCCCTTTGCCGTCGGGCTCGGGCGGGCCTTCGACAAAGTAAACGGGCCCGGGCCGGGCTCGGGCTCGGAAATACGGCCCGTGCACAGCTCTAGAGGTAACCTTCGTGCTCTCAACGGAAACTTGCAGGCAGAGCGCAAGACGTACAAACAACCGAGATCACGAGAAAAGCGCCCACACGAGCGACCACGCCCTGTCGAGGCGCGCGCTAATCCGCGTGGGGGACGGCTTTTAAAGCGCGCTCTTCGAGCCCTTCGTGCCATCTCGCTAGTGATAACGAAAACACGCTGTACCGCCGATCTCTGAGTACCGCCACCGGCAAATGGTGTACATAAATAGCTCGCCGTTGGCATAGTAGAGAACATGCCGTCTGTGGCGGAGTCGTTTCGCGCTGCGCGCTGGCTATCGAAAGGTCGTAAGTTCGACTCCCGGTGACAGAACTTTGTCTTATAGTTTTTTTTTTCTTTGCCATATGTTAGTTGCAGGTTTTTGGGTGTAGCGCCGCGTACGAATTGGTAAGAAAGAAGATGACAGGAAAGAGGCGCACTCGCAACTGAGCTTTATTTTGCGTAGATTGCAAATGTAAAGCTATGAAAAGCGCCACGTGTTACCTCTAACACTGCCACATAGTAAAACCAGATAAAACCAGATAAAATGGCTTAAAATTCGTACGCGGCGCTACACCCAAAAACCTGCAATGAAATACCAACTAGCCTGCATTGACACCCTTGTCCATATGTTAGTCTTTATATTTTACAATGGCATATCCGTGACGGAAATGCGTCAGTGGAGCCGTGGTGGACGCCGGCATAAAACACTTTCGTGTTAAAAACTATGAAGCAATGTCGAAAAATTGGCCTGCTAAAATATGCTAAAATACTCAATGTTGTAGAACTACATAAAGCCTCTAAATGCTACAAGTATAAGCCTCACAGCAAAACTTACTGAATATTATATGCTCTTTGTGACGGCTTTGAGATAGTGCTTTATTTTAATGCGCAAACCACCTTCATTCAGCCTACTTTCCCTCTCAGTTGTATTCATTTATCTATTACTGAGTAATACTTGTAAGACAAATATTCGTGTTCTGCAGGCAGTACAAGCTCAAGCACTCAGAGCTTGCCTTGGTTTGCCCAGATGTACGTCAATAGAGGCAACTATTGCGATTGCTCGTGACCATCCAATGCAAACTCACATTACGGTGGAAGTCCTGAGAACGCACATCAGACATTTTGCACGTGCTCCCTGTCATCATCTTGCAACACTGCCTTCAGAGAGGCGCCACGCATCATTTTCTAAAACTATCGTCAAGTACAACGACAAACTTCCCTCGGGCTTCACCACTGCATCTAAACCACCGATGCCCCCTTGGTGTTTTATTCGACCCACAGTTCAACTCAGTGTACCAGGGATCCGGAAAAAATCTGAGCTGTCGTCACCTGTGTTGAAACAACTGTCTCTGCTTCTTTTGTACGAGAAGTATGCGGACAGTGTACATATATATACAGATGGTTCCACAAACATCCAGTGTTCGTCCGGTGCGGTGGTTGTCCCAGCAAGAGCTATTACCATCAGCTTTAGGACCGACCACTCCACGACGTCGACAGCTGCGGAACTAGCTGCTCTGCGCGCTGCACTTTGTTTTGTTAATCGGGAACCACCTCAACATTGGTCTATCTTCAGCGACTCAAAGGCAGCCCTACAATCTGTGCTATCTGCTCTGCGTCGCGGGCCATATGAACAGCTCGTTTTTGAAATTCGAGGTCTTCTCCACACTTCATATGAGAAAGGGCACCATGTGACGTTTCAATGGCTGCCAAGTCACTGCGGCGTCATAGGGAACGAACAGGCCGATAATGCCGCTCGGACAGCTCATGAAAGCACACAGGAAGATACCATCCCACTTTCAAGGTCTGACGCTGCCAGCAGTCTTCGAGGCCTTGCACAGGAGATCACGCTCGCTCTATGGTGCCCACCAAGCTGCCAAACCAACCGGACTAATCGTCAACGCCACCTGTCCTCTTTGATGCATATCTGTATGCCAACTGGACTCCGCCGAAGAGAGGCCACACTGCTTTATCGCTTGTGGCTAGGGGTGGCATTTACGAAATCCTATTCCTTTCGAATTGGAATGGCTGACAACGCTCTCTGCGATGCATGTCGTTGCGAGGAGACGCTACACCACGTCCTGTGCGACTGTCCGGTATATAATGCTCAGAGACAGTCATTGGCGTCCGTTCTAGCGCGCCTTGATAGTAGACCAATGTCTGTTCAAACAATACTTGCATGTTGTCAACAGAAGACATCACAACTGAAGGCGACGAAGGCACTGCTGAGGTTTTTGAGAGCGACGAACTTGGCCAAGCGCCTGTGACAGAAATGTCGCGTACCACGCAGGAGTGACCAACTACCACGCAAGAGTGACCGACTGTTTCTATGTGTGCTATGCTACCACGCAAGAGTGACCGACTGATTCTATGTGTGCTGTGTCGTGCTATCTTTTTATCTTTCTCTCTCTCTCTTTCCTCTTCATCTTTAAATCTCCCCCACCCTGTCCCCATGTGTAGGGTAGCAAACCGGTTGTCCTATACTGGTTAACCTCCCTGCCTTTCCTTCTCTACTATTTCTTCTCTCTCTCTTCATTTATCTAGAAATATATCACAGGCTCCTTTAGTTTGATTATCTCGAGTGGAAGTGTATTGAAATGGGAGTTAGTAAATCTGAAGTCACTGCCTTAGTAAATCTCAAGTCATTGCATGATTACCACATATGTAACTGCTGACATCAAAGCCAAAGTAGGCAGAAATATTTTTTTTTTTGGGGGGGGGGGGGGGGAGGTTTCAAGCAACTTTTAACCATGTTCATTCGTGATTTGTATGCGTGCGTGTACCTTCAAAATTTAAATGTTTTGGTGGAAAGGGGGGGGGGGAGTCGGGGGTATGACTCCCCTCTTCTCTCCAGCTACGCAAGTGATCAAAGCGTAAATGAGATTCCTAAAATGTGAAGTGGTAAACAATACTATGCAAGTCAATGCTGGGGCTACACAAAACAAAGAGTAGGTGGGTCGATACGCAGACAGGAGCTGCCGCCTTACGTGATGAATTGATCCGATCACGTCTGATGCACGGAACTAGGCATGCTGCTCTAAGATTCGCGGAGCAGGTGGCCAAACAATCAGGAGAGCGGATATGTACACAGAACCAACAGGAAGTGCTGCTGGTACCGTTGGTAAACATGCAATCGCTGCGTTCCCTTTCACAGGCTGCGTGCGCTAAACGGTGTTTTTATGCTTGCTTCTAATGTACAGTTAATATTAATTGTTGGGCTTTAACGTCGCAAACCCACGATATGACTATGAGGGACGCCGTAGTGGAGGGCTCCGAAAATGTCGACCCCCTGGGGTTCTTTAACATGCGCCTAAAAATTAGTACACGGGCCTCATACGTTCGCCTCCATCGAAAATGCGGCCGCCGCCGCCGGCATTCGACCCCGTAACCTTCGGGTCAGCAGTCGAGCACGATAACCACTAGACCACCGCGGCGGCTGATATGTACAGTTAGCGTCAAATAGTTGAGGGACGACGATAGTCAAGAAATAGCACTATATTCCCGGTGCTTCGGGAGACAGCATTGTATTTAAATTTCCGGCCTCTTCTTAAACACTGTAACAAGCATGTGCTGCGTAGTTCGACTTAATACAGTTACAAATTACCGGGAAATTCAAATTTTTCTCATAGCTAGTGGTCTCTAAACGCCGACGGCATTATACCACCTGATTCAGCCTATTTATCCCTCTTTGACGTAACACGTTGTACAACTTTGCTGTCACCCTCGTGTAGTAGCGGTTGTTTGCTGCATAGATGAGCATATTAAAGAGATCTCGCTCGGCTCCTCCGTTTAAGGTATATTTAAAGATATTATGTTTCCGTATCAACAAGACCAGCACTCGTCAATATTCTGCTGTAGTGCTGTGCTCACTAAGCTTTAGCTACAATAATAAAAAAAACACACATGCACACTACTATGTCTCTGCACCACTCCAGTAAATACTGGTGAATACACTGAAGGACGCCAGCCATGGTGAAAATTATTTAACAATGTTGTAAAGAAGAATGAATCATTCCCTATTTTCATTCCCTATTTTATTACCCTGTACCCCTCGACGTCTAAGAAGAAACGAAGCTTTTAATAACTTTAATATACTACCTACAAACAACACCTATAGCAAACATCTACTGCAATATGCCTCAGTGAATGTTTGGAATGGCATATCGTATTATATAAAGAACACCCAGAGCTTGTCGAGATCACTGAAAAGTATTACTTTGAAGTAGACTCCTCTGCTTCTTGAGTTGATGGGCATTTTGGGTTCTCATTTTTGTTAACCATGTACAGATATTGTTCTTCAGATTTTCTTGTGTTTTCTTTGCAAAGTGTTGTAATCTCCTTGTTCCCATCATTAACATATTTAAGGGAATATTATTGATACCTGCACTCAAAGTTTTATTTTGCAGATATGTGCATTTCCGTTACCCAACTTTTTTGCGTTTACTACAATGTTATGTTTTTTCTTTTTCCCTTTATTAATCGAGTTCAAATTACCCTTGCTAACCGCCAAACGTTATTTCTTGCATGACGATATCATTTTTTTATTTTCTACTTCTGTTTACTTTTAATATAGTTATCACAGTTTCTGTTGTGTATATTTATAAATGGGTCCCGCATAAGCCTTTCGCTTTTGGACCATGGAGTTTGTGCATAATACGTACAAGATAATGCGTGCAATACAGAACATCAATTAATTAATTAATTCATATTTACTAACGTTCCGGCGCCCATAATGGAGCCTTGATTACAATGAAGCTACATTGTTCACAAGGATTCGGTGTGGGAGCCGAAACGTCGAAGTAAGTATATTTGCACCTTGGGCCTTCATAGTTTTCAGTAATGTTTCAGACCAATCAGATGAGATTTCATCAGACCCCACGACCTTCCCTTCAGTAAGTACCTCGCACACTATGCCATTACCGCCTAGAAAAATTATCCTAAATAATTTTATGATTACGGTGTAGATTCTATATTAAGGCACAATATCGATAGACCTGATGCACACTTTCGAGATATACCATGAAAAAAAGTGATGGGATAATTCTGGTTTATTCTGTTCTCTTCGATGTCATTGCGCGCCTTGTCTTCTGGAACGTTCTAAATATATTTTCCTTTACACGAAGCCATCCATTACCCGCCTCTTTTAACGATGTGCGTTAACGACGATGACATCATTACCACGCGAAGCAGAACAGCGGGAGCGTGTCCTTTAAGTGCGCGAAGAGTGACGAGAGATAGGTAATTCACGTGCTTGGAAGCCTCAGAAAATTTGCACGGAAGCATCAATCACGGCTTCACTCGTAAAGCACGAAAAAGAAAATAACATTTACACAGAAATAATTCTGGAGAGCCCCTTCCACGGGGGCCGGCTGTAAGCATTACAGAGTTCAGCCCGAGGCTTACTCAGTTATTTTCTCTCTCCGTAACAACATAGTTATGCTAGCAAGGCTGAAATATTCCCGACAAAATTTATTGTCGGGAAAATAAAAAAAGCCTTCGAAGTCTACAAAGCTGATAATAAACGTGAAGTAAAAAAAAAGAAAGCGCAGTGAATGCATGGTTAAACCGCTTTTTCCTTGGATCACTTGCCTGAAAATTCCGTGGCATGGTTTTTGTAAGGAGTGAGTTCCTCCCGGAGCAATATCTAGCCTTTTTATTTAAGTTAAGCGTAAGCGACCAAGTCTGCTTGCACCGGCTCCCCGAAAGTGCTGCCAAATTCCACAGTGCCCTCTGTATAGCCCAAGGGCTTTTCGAGAATGTCCGCATAGAATGACCCTATCTGGTGCCTTTTATACTGTCGCATTTCCTGCGTGAACGGTACACACTTGAACTCCTCAGCGGAGCCTTTTTTTTGTCTTTTTCTTCGCTTTTCACCTAAGCCCTGCTACTTTTCTAGGCCATGGATCACTCGTGTGTTTGTATGCTGAGAGCCTGAATTCCTTCTGACGTGCTATTCCAGAGCTTTTACGAACAAGCGAAAAAAAAATATGGAAAAGTACTACTTTGCAATCGCGTTTATGGATGCCAGAAAACGGTGTTAGAAAAAGGAGTCATAAGAGAGTTCTTTATACTGGAAAATCTCTCAGGGGAAAAGTATGAGCAAGCCATGGCTTCAGTAAAGTTAGGTAAATTAGATTTTAAGTTAACTAACGAAAAGGTAGAAGCTACTGATCGCTGTTGACAACGAATAATAATAATAATTTCCAATGTTTTACGTCCCAAAACCACAATATCATTATGAGGCACGCCGTAGTGGATGGCTCCAGAAATCTCGACCATTGCACTGACATCTGCACTGACACGAATGGAGTATGCCTATAGGTATTTACATTTCCTTTAACCTGCAGTGGTCGCCACATACGAAACCTCGAGGACACTACGCCTCCCGGTCCAGGATACAAAATTCCAGTGCAGACAACATTGGCTCAAATCGCATTGTTCCGCGAGCCCAAAATACGCTCCTGCTTTTATAATTCAGAAGCCACGAACGCCCGTGTATCTTGCTTGTTTACAAAGACGGTGGGCCTCGGTGCAACGCCTCAACAGTGACTTCTAGGTCATGTCCATGAACGCCCTTCTACCTTCGTTACTTACGAAGACCTTCCGCCTGCATTCGTGCTTTCAAAACAGTGGCGTCGCTTTGTCGTGCAAGGGACAAACGCGAGCGATCGCTTCCGGTTTATTCACGCCTCTTCCGCTAGGAAAGGGAGGCAAAACGGAAAGGCGAGCTTACACCATTATGAAAGGGAGGCGTGTCGCGCTTCTGCGTGTACACAGCGCGCTGAGCTTGAACACGTTGAGATATGACGCGGCGAGACACGGGGAGCTGGGAGGAATCATCAACGCTGTCAACCGGAAGGCCACCTATGGGAGGATCGCGTCGAAGACGTCCGAGATGCACATCGATTGTCGTCGTGCGCTCGCTTGTAGTCGGATCACGTGTCGCTGCGTGGCAAACGAGCAGTTTGTCTTCATCGCCCCTTTATGGATATGATCCCGGTTGCCGTTTCGGGATATGCCCTAGATCTGACGTAGTTTGTCTTTGTTTGTAACCCGCGTCACTGGTATCTCTGTTGTCGCTGTCATCGTTTGCTACGGTTGTTTTTGCTGTTGCTCGTAATTGTACTGCTGTTATTAGTATTTTTATAATTGTTATTGCTGTTATTGTTGGTATTGCAGCTGGTGTTCTCAGTGGCCCGATATTGTTGGCATTGATGCTGTTATTGGTATTGGTGTGATCGTTACTGATGTTATTGCTGACATTGTTTCTGGTGTCTTAGTGGTGTGATATTCTTGGTATTAGTATTGGTGTTGTTATTGGTATTGATATGATCGTTATTACTGCGGTACTGCCACTGGTGTTTTTACTGGTATGATATTGTTTGTACCGATATTGGCGTTGTTACTGGTACTGGTATTGTTCTTATTGGTGCTGGTTAAGTACCGTCGAGTTGCTCGCGAGTCCTGGTGACACATTGAGCCTACGAACGCCAGTTAGACGTACTTAATGCAACTTCTTTAAGCTCAACTATAGCCGATTACAATCTAAAAATAAATACGGGCTAGGAAAGTAGCGCGACCTGTTGGACCTAAATAAAGTTTTTATCCATCCATGCATCCACACGCCAAACAACGGCGAGCTTGTTAATCGCCTATGAAATAATAGTCGTGCAAGCTGATTTCCTTTCGAAGTGCAAGTACTTCCCCTATGCCAATGTAAATACACACATCTCGAAAAATAAAGTTTCGGCGTTCCTACCTAAAATATGAGCTTTGGTTAAGCAGAGATATCAGAATCTCTGATGAAATTTGCCAGGACGTTCAAGTTTCCGACTTCAAACCATCGACACGACATGCGTCTGCATGGGAACACCAAGTATGTGAAACACGCGAAGAGTGTTTGAAGTCCCGGAAATGAGCAAATGTGATTGGATGGAGAGTTTATGGAATTTTTTTTTCTGGGTGGGACAGGGAGGCTTGTGGATGGAGCTAGTATTTATTCGGTTGTAACAGGCTATAGACATTTTCCTGTGGCCTCCAGAATACCATCTAACTATCGTGTGCATGGACAGCCTTCTTTTTCATTACCTTCCATTTCGACCAAGATTAACTTTCGCTCCATTTAACTGGTAGCCCGCATGACACGACCAGTATAAGAAGCTTCGTTGTCATTAGCTTTGATTCAAACCAAATTCAGTATTGATCTCTCGTACGAATGAGACATTTGTCAGTTTGCTAGTGTAGGGGATTCTCAAAATTGCACACCCCCACCACATATCTATCAAGATTAGAGCTTTTCTTCCGTGTTGACAGTATTCTCGCAACCCACAGTTATCCGGATACAAGACAAACCATAGCGTTGCAACATGCGTCTCGTTTTCCCGCAGAAAGGTTCCATCAGGATTGTGCAAAACGTGCCAGGCGTTCTGAACGCATAGCAGAACACTGTCAAGTGCACGCAAACAAGGACAGATGGAGGGGATGGCAACACAAGAACGCGCTTGCTTTCAGGCATGCTTGATTGCACGCGGGTTGTTCTTAAAGGATGTCCTATATCGCCCCACGAGGGATGCGCCTGCGGCGTAGGGGTCGAAGCATCAATTTTCGAGAGTGCAGGCCCAGAGTTCAAATCGAGGCGTCGAAACGTATTTGTGTTCGTGTTCATCCGGCGTAGATATTCGCAGCGCTTACGCCACCCACGTGTGTGTGTGACGTCAGTCGCGGTTATAATCCACATCCAATCATCTATCTACGTTTCATACAGCAGGTGCATCACTGTAGAAGCTAGCTAGACTGCTCGCAGTAAATGCTTTCACACCAACAAATAGTTCGTTGCTTTTACCACCCAGAATGTCATTTCTTTTTCTTTTTTAGGCCAAGTAATGCCTGAAGGTCTTTTGTGCGTTAGAGATAAGCAAGCACCGTTACGCGGCTATCAATACGTTTTTCTATATTACTTAGCGTTTGGTTGTTTTCGGTTTCTCGTATTTCATCTGTAGCCGGTCGCGACGCCTCACGCGCAGGCTCGTGCTCTGCTCGCACGAACATTCACAACCGCGAAGGCCGAACACAAGACGCGCGGAGCTGTGCACTTTGCTGACCGAACTTCGTTCATAGCTTCTACAGCGTTGCAACCAAGAAGGTTTTAAATCCAAAGAGGTTCAAAAAGGCAGCGCTTGACGCGAAGAGAGGGGGTAGAGTTGGCGCATGCGCAGTATGGGTGCGGACGCCGCAGAACGGACACTGCCCCGAGCATAAAATGCTTTTGCATCTAAAAAATTCTGGAGTGAAAGCTCTCGCAACGCCTTACGGGCAAAAGTGATGCCAGCGGTGCGTTCAACCTCCCCTCCCCTTATTCTCGGAAACATACCCTATTCAGGTGGTGCCCGCTCAGAGTTCAAGTGGTTTTGCTCTGTTCACGTAAATTCTAGGTCTATTTTAAAACAAATGATCGTTGTTCCCGACAAAAGTAACATATAGAAATGAGTATTGATCACTTGATCGCCAATAAAATTTGCCATGAACATTCCATTACTGGTTCCTTAAGGAAACCAGTAATACAAAGGCGCACCGTGAGCACTATCGGTCCTGAAAATTTTGCCATATTAAACTCGTAGGACGTGGAAGAAAAATGCTCCCTTTTACTTCGCTGAGCGCTAAAGTTTATCCTGCCTCTACTAACATGGCGGCTGCGGCCGCCATCTTCGGAGGGCGGGAGGGGGGGGGGGGCATGGTTTTACTCTTGAGGCTGAATTTCCACTCCAGACTTTTTTTGACCTCCTTGGTTGCATCTGATGCGTGAGACAGAGTGCAGGCGTTAGATACTTGGTGGGTCCGTCCAAATGACGGGGAGCTAAACGAAACCTATACGCACAAAATCAACGAAAGTCTTACGACGTGCGAATGATTTCAACGATAATACACTCACCCTTGCAGAAGCAACTACGCGCCCTTAGGAGATGTGGCCCATGTAAATATGCGCTTCCGTCTCTTCCAGAAATCTGGGAGCGAATTTCGGCAGCATTTCAGTTTTTAGATAAGATGGGTGAACCTACCGAAGGACTTTAGTTCGGAAGCCTTATGGGATGTCGTTATATCGAACAAAAAAAAAAAAAAACTACGGCATTGCGGATATTTGGCGAGAAAGTCGATCACACGAAGTTCTCAGAAGGCGGTAGATTCGACGAACGGCATGGTGGGCGCCGGAAAAGAAGACCTCCCCCGAAGGTACGAGTGTGAGTAGAGATCGATTTTTCCATTACGGTTCTTTTCCCCAAGCAAGCTGATTGCCTCCGCGCAATGTCATCTGTCATAAGAACATTTATCCCAGTTTTGGCATCTTATTCTCAGGAACTACATCCAAAACTTACGATGCGAATGAAGAGCGAGAGAGAACCCTTTTTACAAAAGAATACTCTGGACATTCTGTAAGGAAGGAAGCAGGCCACATTTCGCCTTATCATTGGCACAGAACAGCCGTAGTGATCCTTCAGTTCTGACTCCTACCGTATTTTATGGACTATAGTACGCAGTCACGGCATCTTTCAGTATCCTTTTTTGAGGGTGCAGTCTATCTAAAAGTGCATGCAGTGTTTAATTTAGTCGTTTAAAGGCTACAGACCCGCTCGAGCAAACTAGGCCCTTTCTGCGTCTTGGAATTTTACAGGGCTAAATCACATATTGGAGTGAGTAATAATAGTTATAATGATATCTGAGTTTTTTACGTGACAAAAACCACGATGCGATTATGAGGCACCTTTGTACCGTATTTACGCCGTAATGGGGGCGGGGCTTTGGAAATTTTGATCACCTGAAGTTCTTTTACGTGCACTTAAGTATCTAAGTACGCGGGCCTCCAGATTTCGCCTCTATCGGACTGTGACCGCCAAGATCGAACCTGCGACCTTCGGGTTAGCAGTGCCGCACCGTAAATGTTGCAACACCCCGACGGCTACATGGGTTAAGTGTTAAGGTTAAAAAATATGGAGTACAATGAAGAAACCATGGCCTTATTGTTTGTGATTTACTCAATAAAAGATGCTTTCAGCCGGGTGTCATCCATGGCGTCCTATGCGTAGAGTATGGACTGTAGTCTGAGAAATATGGTAGCCTTTGAAGTACGCGCACGCTGCTAAAACTTCTCGTTGAAAGAAACTTGCTGGATGCAATGGAATTGCGTATAGGCGTTGTACCATATTTACTCGATTGCAACGCGACCACAATTGTAACGCGATGGGTAATTTTTTTTATTGCATTCAGGACGAAAAAAATAGAATATTGATAGTCGATTGTAACGCGAGGGTCGACTTTAGGTAGCAAAAATCTGGAAAAAAAAACTCGCGCTTCGTTCGAGTAAATACAGTATTGCCAGTTTTAAGCGTTACTGCTTCAGTATGGCGGTATATTAAGGCGAAAGCCGCAGGTTAAACGGCGAAAGTGACCGTCGGCGTCAACAAGAGTGGTCCAAAGTCACAGGATCGCATAAGACGTCATGGCATCGATATGACGTCACGTAACATGACGTCATCGTGTGACGTCGCCTCTCGGGCAAAGGTAGGCCGTTGCGGGAGGCAGTACATCATCACACAAGGTGCAGAAAGGTTGGGGCGGTGGGGAAAGGATAAATTCAATCGATGGAGAAGACGAATAAGATGGCTGTCGCCTTCGCGCCGTCTTAGGCGAATGCATAAGAGAACGTGTGGGCTCTGCCCGTAGAATGGACAAATGAATTTCGCGCACGAAATGGACGGCTCTATGCGCAAAAGCTATCTCTTGTTTCCACCACAGGGGAATGTTCGCTAGCGGTTCACACGCAAAGGTTTTCCGCCAACGGCGTATACGTCGTTCCGTATTCGCACCGCACGTTTCCGAGAATACGGCGGTTCAAAACTCAATACCATTACAGTTTAGGCGACAAAACAGTGGCTTTCCGCATCGAAGTGCGGACCCCATTAGGACTAAATCAACGCATACCATTGGTGGACTCGTCGAACGGCGGAGTAGGAAGGCACTTGGTTCCCTCCAATGACCCAAGTCAAAGGCGGGTGCTAGAAGCTGATACAATCAAGTGGACTTCGGGAGCAATTCCTCTTGAGTCCTGTTCACTTGGCCCCTTGTTCCCAAAGGTGAACTTTTTATCAGCGTGTTCTCGACTACCGTTACAGTTCAACTCAACCATTCACTCTCTGGTGGGCGACGAAAATGAACGGTTATTCGACGTGTTAATTACCTTTGCAGATATAAAGAAAAGTTCTCGCATTGAGTCTGCATTTTTTTTTCACGAAATAATGCGCCGTGGAGCTCTCGTGTGACCGAGGCACTTTATTTTTCACTTTTATTACAGACACCAGAGCTTCACGAAGACTGCTTAAGTTAAAAAATGTAATTGGGACATGTTAAGTTCAGAACTGACAGACCAATTTTGGGCCGTCCAGCGAGTCGTGGAGGCAGCGCGGGAGCAACAGCTCCAAGCGGCCATCTAGGCGGCTCCAGGCCCGGGCCTTCCATTCGTCGGATCTTTATTAAATAAAGTTATTTCACTCATGTTGGTGTTGCGTTTAATCTTATAACGCGCTGAGTACAGTTGAGCAAGACTAAGAACGCAATCAGACGCACCGAGCAAGCACGCTAAAAGTAGAGCTTTGCCTTCTTACCTGGCATATTTTATCGTGTTATTCGTTTCATTTAGTTGCAAACCCACCACAAGAAGACAGTTTAAATGTATGTGTGTATAGCATGATGCTTCGTGGTACAAACAAGTCCAAAGCGAGTGACTGACAATTTCTTTTTCACCTTTTGGGTTTCCGTAGAACTTATCTGCTGCAGGTGCACGTTGAAGAAAACCTGAGGGGATCGAACTTAAACAGAAGATAAACTGGAGCCGTAAACTGGAATAGCACATTTGATGTTCGTGCGATCGAATTCGCACGTGATTCTCATAATTTAT
>NC_051183.1:22959432-22996094 GCF_013339695.2 Rhipicephalus sanguineus | reverse complement strand
CTATACTTATCTTCAGTTGGAGCTATACTTAGCATCACCTGGTACGTAATTTTCCGGGCAGCTTATTCCGCCCTAATTAAAAATTACACGGTCCATTACGCATTCACTTAAGACGACTCGCAGGTGAAAGACAACCTCTTCTCGCTCTTTTATGATGGATGTATTAGATACCTCACCAAAGGTGAAAATTGACCATCGGCGTCCCTCGGCGTCGGCGTGAACACGAGTGATGCTAAACTCATCATAGAGTGATGACGTCATCATATTGTAACACTGACGTCACCACATGACGTCATCGTGACGTCACATATTGCCAAAAAATTTGTGACGTCTCCATTACGTCATAAGAACGGCAGCAAGACGTTACATAACATCGGGAAGCCAGGTAACCTAACATCACATGATGACATCATGTCATGACACCACCGTTTGGTGAAAGGAGGCAAGTCACGGAGGCAGTGCAGAAGGAGGTGAGGTGGAGAAATATATATCAAAATGTTTATTCAGGAACAAAAAAAAAAAGCCGTCTAGGGAGGCTTGCAAAGCCTCTGGTCCAGGTGGCATTGCAAAACCATGCTAGTTGCAGAAAGCTTTCCGAGAGGCCCGGGGAAGGATCAATACATTTATTTATTTATTTATTTTAAAACTGCAGCCCTATGCCGGGCTATTGCAGAGTGGCATATTTTCATACACAAATACATTGTTAACAAGGTTGAAAAAAACAAAAACCAAATGATTTAGCATAACAGTGCGCCTACAAAATCCGACAACTACAATTCACGAGTACAACCAGGTAATTCATTCCATCTTTCAATAACTCTAAGAAAATAACTATTCTTAAAAATGTTCGTGTGCGTCAAGAAAGGTTTTAGGTTGAGGCTGGTGGTAACGCCTAGATGAAAGAGTATTAGCATAGCAGATGTAATCGTCGGAAGACACACACAGTCGTACACACAGTACATGGACTGAGAAGAAAAAATTAGCCGCGTATCTGCGTGCTTCGCTGCAAATGTCATCAATACGATAGTCTTCTGCCGCCGTACTACATGTGTCCTCTCCTCGATGTTAATCGCCGCATAGGGCTCATAGCGTCGCATTTGCAGCGCAGCCCAGAAACACTAGCATTTTCCGCGCAGCCTAATAAACACTAGGGTCTTTAGAATTACGTATCTATTTACTTTCTAATAAAAGGAACACACCATCTAATACTTACGTATGATGTGCACCGCAGATATGCGTAACATTTGTTTTTGATCTACAATATTCACAAGTATGAACGGCCCCACCAGTTGAAGATGGCTGGGCGTTCAGCAAGTGGTTAAACTTTGGCCTACGGCTGAATCGGGTGACAGACGGACAAACTGAAAGACAAGACAGACCAAAATTTCTGCGTTTAAGTTCCCCAAAACTATCGTCTTTAAAAGAAGCAAAAGATGGCTTTCACCTTCGAGTCGTCTTAGGTGAATGCATAAGGGGCCCTGCGAGTCTTTTCTTGTCACAGTGGTCTCATTAACTTTTTCTTGTCATAGAGATCCCATGCACTTGCTATATTGGTATTACCACTCGTAAAAGATTCTGAGAAATAAAACACTACCGCGGCTACCAGGCTTCAGATATATGCATAACTTACAGCGCTAATTCTCTAACCCACGGAGGCTGATTCTCGATGTACTATGTAGAAAATAAGCAGAATACCAGAATGAGCGAGTACTCATCTTGATACCTTAATAAATGAGATTCTAACCTGATAATTTTGCCTAGTGAAGAGCGAAATTAACCGATTCCAGACACAGCGCCGGCCAGTTCTGAAGATTCTTTTATTTTTGCTCAATAAACGAAGTTTCATCCAGTTTCATTCAAGTAAACATTCTATTTACAGTAATATATGATAGTCACGTGACAAGGTACTCGTACTTAGGAGGACATCATTTTGAAACCTGAAGCGGAAAGAAACACTACACCAGAACAAGATCGCTACCGCTTGGGGGATTATACAGTGACAAAATAACGTTATTGAAATCATGTCCGTCGAAAGAAGGCAAGTGCACTCAATATTTAGTGATACACATTTTTAGCCAGACGTCACTGCATACGTCATGGCGGTACTTTTGAACTCTCTAAGATCAACACACCACGTGGGGCCGTTCAGGATGGCTAAACCGTTGCTGTCCACAAAGCTGCGTATGATGCTACAAGCGCCGTGATATAGGCGATCTTACAGAAGACTCATGGGCACCGCCACTTTGGGCTGTTAAACATATGTTTCCTTATTTTAAATAATAAGGTCATCAAAACGATGACTGCCATGAATGCACAACCATTTTGGTGCGTACGTGTCTACCATAGCACTGTTCATTTAGTCGTTAAAGATAAAATCTGTCAAATAGTCTATAAAAATTTTGCAGGTTATCAAGCAGCCCGCTTTCCTTCAGTATTGCTGGCAACACCCTTGTCAGATGACGTCCCATTCTCAAAGACAGTGAGGCAGCGTATGGCTCGAAACCTTGAGGACTGCTCAAAAGCCGTTCAACGCTTGCCTAATGTTCTGCATTGGGAAGGCAGGATTGACACAGTGCACACTCGCAGTGACGTCTTGTTGAGTGGGGCAAAGTTCATGTTAAAGGGGTCATGAAGCACTCCTTGGGCTTGTTGAAAAAACACATCCTGCGGAAAGCTGATACAGCTATGACCTGCTCAGCCAAATATTGCAGTCGTGCGCGCCGCGTAAAGGCTACAAGCGGAACTCGAAGTTGCTGTTTTCTCAGGCGCCCTCTTTTCAAACAGAGGCCGGTTTTGACTCTCGTCATGGAGGAAGGAAAAACTAAGGAGAGGCCCTGACGTCACATTCGTGAAGCCTCCGCATCGCAAATGCCCGCATTGCCCCCTAGCGAAAGAGCAGCGAAACATTTCGCGACTTCCGTCTCGTCGTTTGCAAGCGCATGCGCGCCTTGAGCGAGTCGCGAAACTTTTGCAGCCTTCTTTTGTTTGTTTTTCGCCGTGCAAGCGGCGTAGTCGATTCACGCGTGCTGCTCCTTCTGTGTGTTCGTTAGGAAAGCTACGCAATGCCCAGCTGTTGCGTATACCCTGTGCAAATCGCGTGCACTGCGGGCAGTACCGGGTGTCACTTTTCATGTGTACGTATACGTTCACTTCATTACTGATCACTAAGGCATGGTATTTGCATGCGGAGCTCTCGGATGTGCGCTCTGTTGCTTCTTACTCGTTGTGTCAACTCGGAACACACGTGAAATTTTGTTTTTGGCGTCTGACAAGCTGTACATACCATGCGCTGAAGGCATCGTACGTTTTAGAGGCTGTGTCGTTCAAACGAAAGGTCAATAAACGTTTCTTGTTGTTATAGGACTACGTGATGTATGTATTGTGCGGTGTGCGCTCGCTGCGTGCTTGTGTTGTGTGCGCACTGGAATTACAAACTTTACGTGCACGATCGCGTATACAATACAGCGGTGTCTTCTTTTCGACGTGAATTTACCTCAACTATAGGTTGGCGTTGCGCCGAATAGCTACTACGCTCACTCCATATACACGAACAAATAACCGCTAATCGGGCAATAGATCTGGAAATCGGGCTACGAGAAAGGAAAAGAAAGGCCTAACACCCAGCAGTACGCGTAAGTCGCTGCGAGGTGAGGTCGAATACGATGAGGCAGAGGCTGAATGTTTTTGGTTAGGGCACGTACCGGTACTTTCTGTACTGTTGCACAAAAACGCTCCGCGAAGAATTTCAGCACGCAACGCTCGGGCCTGCCACGCACGAACAGCCTGGTAAACGTCTGCTTGCAACATTTTACTGCGTGCGAACCGCACAATACGCGCTAAGTTTACGCCGGGACTACAAATCCGAGCAGGATCGAACCATCGCGGACAGCACGCCGCGGGGCGTCTGCTGTTTTGTTTGTCCCATACCGGTTTGTTTGCCCCATAAATCTGACGTCACTTCCGCCACACTTTTCGCAATGCATTGGGATACGATAGGGCCTCTCCTTAGTTTTTCCTTCCTCCATGACTCTCGTCGGTGGGCGGGTTGTCTGCCGGTTGACGTCGCAATCTGCATCGCCGCGTCGCAAAAGACATAGCATCTTCATTGGCCGATAGCCGACGTAAATCGAGAGCGGCGTTCGGATCAGATGCGCTTCTTGCAACGGGGTGCCGCCACTTGCCGGCGACGCACTCCTCACTACACGGTAGCCGCACTCGCGCACGCAAATCACAGCGGGAGAGCGATCGCGCTTCATGACGCGCGCTGACGTAACTTCTTTCCCCCGTGCCATCCCTCCCTGTGTAGCTTCCAGTGCGCTCGTCGGAACGAGAAAAGAGAGAAAGCGCTGAAAGCGTGCGCCAAACCCCCGTAACTCCGCTCATTCTTGACGGATTCGAGAAATTTTTGCGGCAATCGATTCGGGAGGCAGTAAATTCCGATGCTGAGGTCATTAGATCATTACTTGGAAAAGTGGTTCATGACCCCCTTAAAGCAAAAATAAAACATTACCGATTACTTTAGACAACACGCTTTTAATGATAACTCCGGATATGTTAGTCTGGTTCATTACATCTCCTGGCTTGCTACTCCAGGTGTCGGGTGTTGAGTACGATATGACAGGGATGAACAATGATCACATATACACACAAACAACACAGCAACGCGTACATATACACCGATGATTAATTACGGTGCTCCCTAATGTGAAATGAAGACGTAGCGCGATTCTGGCATTGGCGGCGTTGAATCTCTGCTCGGGCAACACTGTCATCGGATCACATCACCTACCAGTGCACGCTACGCCCGGAGGCTGCTATTTCGCCACTGCAAGACAGAACTCCCCTGTGGTGGTCGTGGGAGGCGTGCGTGACGGAACAGGTGACCCTTGACCAGGCCCGGCAAGCTATTGTAGCCAGTGGGGATATACGGGCTACAAATGGCTGGCAAAAAAGGAAGTGTAATACTTTTTCGTGCTCGGGTAGGTGGCGCTGCCGCTGGCTGGCACGTTCAACTCGCGCGCTTGCGCGAGTTCAACGTGCCAGCCAGAACGCGTGAGTCCCACAGTACTGGGACTTCAGCGAAGTGCGATATTTTTGCTTGTGGGGCATTGGCAGAGGGCTCGAGTATGACCAGCCTTCAGTACGGGAACACTACCACCAACAGCCCTACCAACAGCCCTACCAACAGCCCTACAGAAGCTGCGAAGACCCAGGATGTCAGGAACTCCTGCAGTGGCAAAAAAGAGATGGTTGATCCCTCCGTCATAGGAATCGGAATACCACGAACGTAAAGCATGCCCTACAGAAGTAACTAAATGTTCTTGTACATTGATGTAAGAGAGTTTTCACAATGCATATTGATGTTTGGCAGCTATAGCACCGTTAAGCGTGGATGCACCCACTTTGATGATCGGTGGTACATCTCCATCCCGACGACTAATTACACAAAACCTGCGGCTAGACGTAGTAGTTAGCGGTGGAAGCGTAATCAGACAACGATGTGTGATAGCCAGAAGAGCGTCGCATATTGGACGCAGAACTTGGTCGCCATCCCGTGGCATGTTAAAATGTGATTGAACACTACGGCCGGATTAGAGGGAAAAAATTGGCCGCGTATCTGCGTGCTTCGCTGCAAATGTCGTGTAAAGACGATAGAAGAGGCGCTGTGTGAGATATGGACGCCATCTGGCAATACGTCGGGAAACATGAGTGCTGTGTTGCGTGCTGGTAGTCCCGGCGCAGCAGCAGGCGAAGACCGGCGGTGACCAACGCGACCGGCGGGGACGCCAGCCAGCCCGAAAACGCGGTTTTTCTCGGCGCGAAGCGCGTGAAGCAGAGAAACGTCCGCACTGAACGAGTACTCTCCACACACTCTTTTATTTACACGTCGCCTGGGTAAAACAGGAACGCCAGAGCGGCGCCCAAACCGGCAGCCTGAAGGCCGCCCACAACGCTGCCTTTTCATTTTTTAAATATTTTTTTTCACCTTTTGGCCTTCTCAAAACTAAAGTTTTTCAACACCAACCATGGCATTCGTACACTGCAATACAGAACCCTAAACCGAGACACAACAATGAGCTCGTGCGAAGGGCACGGAGGAAGGCAAATTTCAGCGCAGTCGCATTTTCAGCTTTGTTGAAACAGCGCTCACTAGACGACGACGAAGTAAAAGAAGGCACAGCAGGCAGCGCCTGTCCTGTGCCTTCTTTACTTCGTCGTCGTCTAGTGAGCGCTGTTTCAACAAAGATGAACGCATACCAACTCGCTCAAGCTTCCATTCTTATGCATTTTCAGCGCAGCTTAAGAAACTAGGGTCCTTAATTACGTATGTATGCATTTTATTAAAGGAATACGCCACCTAATACTTACCTAGTGATGTTGCACCTCAGATATGCATGATATTTAATTTTGATCGACAACGTTCACAAGTATGAACAGCCGGTTCAAGACGGCTGGCCCTTGGGCAAGTGGTTCAACTTTGGCCGAGTGGCTGATCGGCGGAGGGGCGAGCCAGAGGAACGACAGCAGAGCAAAGCAGACCAAATTTTGGTTAAATCGGAGCTAAGAAGGCCTACGCTTTACGCGTCGCTTTAAAGTGCGTGTGCCCCCCTAGGGTCCCCCCCCCACGCGCCTTTTTCCGGGGCGAGCGCGTGAGAGGGGAAACGCGGGTGTAACAGCAGGCGGCAAACGCCGCAGAGGTGTTTGAAAAACGGAAACAAAACGGCATCGGCGACGCTCGCTTGGGCAAAGATCGCCACCTCGCGGGGTTAAGGCATGACAACATTGAAATTCTATGAAAAACGCGCCGAATGGGACGGACGTGTAACGCGTTGCAGGTGTAATCGCGGAGGCCACAGTAATGATGAATTACTTTACTTTACCGCTGCCAGAGGGAAACACCACCCCAGCGACCGGTAGGTGGTAGATATGAAAGGCGCGTTTGTAAGCCCCTAGAGTCGGTGACCGTGGCGCAGTCGATAGCGTGCCCGGCATCTGTCGCTGCGGACCGGGCGGTCGTGGGTTCGATGCCCGTTGACGGAACATTTTTCTTTGCCATCGGATCGCGTAAATTTTTTGACGTCATTTCCGTGACGGAAATACGTCACTGAAGTCTTGGTGGACCCCCGCATAACACACTTGCGTGTTAAAAAAAAAGAAAACAGGCAGTTACCCATCGTGAAATTTGCCACACAGCGAAGCTGTAAGCGCCCGAGATCCCGCGCATCATCATCATCGTCATCATGGCATTTTATTTATTCCTTGATTACTCTCCATCTAGTCACGTGACCTGCGTGATGACTACTACTACTGCTACAACTCCTCCTGCTCCTCCTCCTCCTACTACTACTACGACGACGACGACCGCACAGTCTAGATTAAAACAGCTTCACTAAAAAAATCACAGCATATCCACGGGGTGAATGATGATGAGTCGGGCGAAGCTCTGGAGGGAATCATCGATAAACCGTGAAACTTTTCCGTGAAATTCGCCCAGTACATCATATAAAGTGTGTGAAACACCGCGGTGAGGTTATTATCGAACCAAAGTCGATCACACACGTCGCAACTGTGGCCGACCGAATGAGCGAGAAATTCCCGCTCGAACTGCGCGTCGGCTCCTTGAATGTGAGACCGCTCGCGCCGCTTCCCACGCACGAGCACCATCAAGGTCTGCCAGGCGCAGCGCTCGCTTCGCCGCCGCTTCTCGGGCTCGCACCGCGGGATCCTGGCGACGAGCACGAGCCGCCGCGGCCCTCCGCGCCCACCGCTCCGCTTCGTCCATGCCCCACCAACGATCCGACACGTACGGCTACGATCCAGGAGGCCTGAGAAAGGCACTCGTTCCCCGCAACCCAGGCACAGCCCGCGCAGCAGCCGATCGGAGAGTAAGCGGCACTTCCACCACCGTCTAGTGGCGATTCACACAAGCGCACTATTGCACACACTTCTGTTGGACCAACACAGATTGTGTACAGCGCCATCTAGAATATCATCAGTCAACTGCAGTTTGTATGTACTTGTATGAGACAGCGCAATCTATTATACTTTTCGGGAGATACTGCAGGTTACACCTGACATGAGACAAGGTTAGACTAAGAGGAGCTACGCCCATAAAAACGCAAGCCGTCGTCAGCTGCTTTGCAAGATCTGCTGGGGCTGCATAGACAGGCCAAGGAGCGTAGCGCAAGCTTTGTCTTGCAGAGTGTGGAGATAAAAAGACCGTCTGTCGCAACTCCGAAGTAGTGCTTGCGTGATAAAATAGCAAAGGCAAGCGCCTGCACCGTCACCTCCATGGCATTGTGCAAAGAGCTGATTTTTTTTTTATTAAGGTGGCGGTTCCACTACCACCATCTTGCCAATAGTTCGAAAAACGACAACAGACGACGCCACTCATCCACGTTTGCAGAAAGCGAGAAAATTGCGCGCGCAAGTATGGTCAGCGTCGCCTCGCGCGTGTTTTATATGTTATATGTCGCGCTAGGTGACGGAAATCGGCCGACAAAAAGCAAGGAGCACAAACGCGGACGGCGTCTTTCACCTACAATCGGGGCCAACTGTTGGCGTCGTTTCAACATGACGATAAGTGCCCCAGTTTGTAAGGACAAACGCTCGCTTCCTATTGCAGCCCTTGAGAAAGGACAGCGCAGCGTCTAAATACAATCGCTTGAGAACAAAAGAAAAAAAAAAAACACGCACACACACGCACACTGGTGCGTACAACAGCGTGCACTCACACACGTACACACACACGCTCTCACCCACACGCACGCGCTACGCTCTCACTAACGCACTCACTCACATAATATAATGTGCCTCAGTGAAATAGTATCAAAACATCAATCAAACGCTTCGCAGCGTTTCAGTGGAATTGCACGGCCGCTACTAAAACAATCATTTTGGTTCATTTTAGCGACCGTGCCAGTGACTTTTATAGCATCGCGCGAGCGCATGTCTTTTGTGTGTGTGTGTGTGGGGGGGGGGGGGGGGGGCGTGCATTTGCTTATTACAATTGGAGGAGGAAAAAATGGACAGACAGATTTCAGCAAATTATAATTCGAGAGTTATCTGCGAAATTTCATCCTCTCAAACTGCAATAAACGGTTACCAAAATAAAGTACATCTTGATGATCAGTTGAACACATGACTACCACTAATTACCGGAGTTAGAACCTCCTAGAACACATGCTTCTGCCAGCGAGACGTCTGACAATGAATGCGTTTGCATGAGGAAGAAGACAATGATTTTTCCATGTGAGGCATGATTTTTTTTCTCTTCGGAACAGTAATAAACCAAGATGGTTTGTGCGTTGGAGGGCAAGACACCCCGTTATTTTCGTCTCTTTGTTCTCATTTGTAACCTTTCGCGACGCTGTGCAGGCGCGTTCGTAGTCGTCTCGCACGAGCGTTTACAACAATGAAAGCCAGGCGCAAGACGCGCGTAGTCACACATACTGCTGACTGAACTTCTTGTATAGCTTCCACAGCGTTGCATATATTGTATGAAACTGGGTATAGGTACATCGGCCAGCGTAGGCGTGCACACGAGGAGGCTGGGCGCCCCCCCTTCCCCCTTGGAAGGGAGAGAATACAACATTTATTGGTAGAAATAAGTCGCTATTGGGGGTGGGCCTCCTAGTCCGGAAGACCATTGGCTCTTGCCGCCGCCCGGGCACGACGGTCGACCAGGGCTTGTTGCTGCACTGGGTCAGAGCTGGACAGGGTCGCCTTGGGGGCTTACATGACCGGTCATGTAGGCTTTTACAGAATCCAGTTTTTATTTATGCTTGTTTTATAAAAGCATGAATACACTTATTTGTTGTGGAAAGCTGTGTTTTTTCTTTATTTTGACTTACAGGCACCATCGACAAGTTTTCCATTTAGGTTGCCGCAAAAGTTTTTCAACAAAATGTTCGTCAGTAGCATATGTATCGGCACTATTTTGTTCATGTGGCCACTCTCACGTGCGTCTAAGTCAGGTTATTATTCGTTGACCAGACATTGCACTGTCCGCCTTGTACTTTGCTACGAACTAGTTGTTATCCGATCATTAGTAGTAGTTCTAGCTACGCAGCAAGCCGCTTTACGACAAAGTAGCAGTGCGCAACAGCGTTATCCCCACTAGGTAGAGTAGTCCTCCTCAGTCGAACTGTTTCCTGACACCGTAGCGCTCATTAGTGGCAAAGACAGTGATCGTCTTATCCGAAGTGAGTGCGTCTTTTCACAAAGCACAATGTAACTTTTCCAGGGTCCCGTACATTGAATATTCTGCCACGTTGACTAGAACGTTCTGCATCTTCAACAAAGTCTCGCTTCTGTCGCATCGTTGCAACTAGGATGTAATTACCTGATTGGGTACAACTTACCACTACTGGTCAGTGGAAGTTGTCGGCACAGTGCTCGACAGGCATACTTTGAAAATTCCGGCAATGAAAGCTTTCATACGTTCACCATCGTGTCCCCTTTAAAGCGGCGCTACATACATATCATTCACACGGCATGTCAGCGTCCTTCCTTTCACAATTTGGAACCTCACAGGCACGAAAACACTCAAAGGAACGCGCAAAACACGAGCAGCTGAACCACAAAGAGATGCACATTACTAAAGACGTGCCGGGGAACACTGGTTCTAAGAACGCGTGACGAACGCGCAATCTTCCTGCATACCGAAACCATTTGCCCCTTGATGAGACCGCCCCACCTGCTGACGTGGGGCGACTGGAAAGGGTTTATCACTAAGCCCTCCTCCTTTTATGGTTGGTGTTTGTTACGCGCGGCGACTAGACTTAGCTAGTGAAGCAAACTATGAGGCCTGGAGATACAATTCATGCCTGTTCTACCCGTTTTATTATGTTTAATTGCGCCACTTTTGGCGAACGCTTGAACTCGCATAAAGCAACTTGATGTTTCATTTCATAGATGGAGCTACCACCAAAAAACGCCTGTGAGACTTATGATTCATTGAAAATATTTTGTTTGAAGCACTGAGTGGTCAAGTTAGTGAGCACAAGTAGATAAAAGACACAATATGCATCTACTAATGTGCAATACTCGTTGGCAATTAGCCCCGCCACGGTGGTCTAGTGGTTATGGCGCTCGACTGCTGACCCGAAGGTCGCGGGATCGAATCCCGGCCGCGGCGGCTGCATTTTCGATGGAGGCGAAAATGTCTGAGGCCCGTGTACTTAGATTTAAGTGCACGTTAAAGAACCCCAGGTGGTCGAAATTTCCGGAGCCCTCCACTACGGCGTCTCTCATAATCATATCGTGGTTTTGGGACGTTAAACCCCAGATATTATTATTATTAATTATCGTTGGCAATTAGCGTCTAAAAGAAAAAAAAGCGAGTTTCTACGGGACTGGTCAGCAGGAAAATTACGTAAATTCACTGCTGTCTTGCAGGTTCCCTAATAAAGATAAAGGAATTTTCTCTTCATAGAAGCATAGAAAGGGCCTTGCTTCTTCCTTATGTAGAAGTTCACAGTAGCAGCTTGTGTAGTTTTGCCGCTTCATCGGTAATGCGTGACCAAGTACAGCCATAAACTGCCGCATTGACACAATAATAATTCATCAAGTTTTCGTCAGAACACAAAGCAACTTCGCATGGAAAATAAGTGTAATGTAGTCTACGTAGCCACTAAATATTATTGTTCTGCTTTGAAAAGTAAAAAAGATATTCTCACAAAAACTTTTAATATTTTGCCCATTTTCATTGGAGCGTAAATAAATTACTAATTATTTTATGGCTAATATCTCTTCATAGAAACCTTAAAGGAGTCCTGACACAAAACTTTTCGACCCGCGTTTTTTTGCTGCAATGTGTTGCTGGGGGCCTGTTAGTCATAACACGGCACATAGTTTGCTGCAGCGCGTGACAGATGATTAATTACAAGCTCCTCATTACCGACACAGCCTCAGTTTCGGTTTGACAGAGCTCCAAAAACGACAAGCCGCCGGGTGCAACTATCACCACCTAGCGAGTGAAACGCTCGGTCACGTGAGCACACAGAACAGCGACGCATTTCCGCGCGGTCTGTCGTCGTCGGGCTCATTGTCGTCTGATCGCGACGATTTTCTTGCGGCGGGGATAGAAGGAATTTTCGACGTGGCGAATCACTTCAGGTTTGACCCGCTGGCGAGGAGCGATTCGTCGGGAAGCGCGTCAAAACAGAAATGGCGGCTACGACGTCATCATAACTTGTACCGGCTGAAACGTTTACGTAGGGGAAGTAGGGGGGTCACCTCGGGTCACCTCCGAGGGTGTCAATGCACTAGGTGCGGCCTATAATGCTGGATCGCGCTCGCGAACTTCAAAATTCATATAAAATACCTTCCAAGCTTTATTCGCTGTCGATATTTTGCAGATGGTACACACACGTACACGGGAATCGATCCAGCAGGCTTTCTCGGCCGCGAAATTTTGTGTCAGTACCCCTTTAAATAGCAATTCTTCTAAAGGCCCGGTAAATTTGGTCTTGCTATGTTGAACAGTTTCGCCGTACTGGCAGTACAACGGAGGCTTGTACAACGAAAATGCCTTTTGTTGCTCACACTATTTTCATTGCTATTAGGTAACGCTTCCGAACACGCATCAACACCAGGTGTCATTAGAAAGCGGAGATCATAAGCTTTCTGAATTATTACAATTAATATTTATTTGTCAAGCGCAGCGAGCACAGTGCGTCCGCAAACAATGCGTAAAATGCGGAGGGGGGTTCGCCGGAGTGGGACCGTCACCTTAAATGCGAAGCATTTCTTAGCGAACTTCTGCGACTTTGAGCGTATCTATCTATCTATCTATCTATCTATCTATCTATCTATCTATCTATCTATCTATCTATCTATCTATCTATCTATCTATCTATCTATCTATCTATCTATCTATCTATCTATCTATCTATCTAGCCGCCTACGACTTCGTGCTCTCCTGGTCGCTTGGTTAATCGAATGTGCACCAAAATTGCTATGGCGCAACATGACTGTATGACGAACATAAATGACAAGTCATAACATGAAAATCATGACACGCATGTGATGTACAGCATGATTTACATGCTACGCTCATGGCGCGCTGGCGGCCGTTTCGCTAGCTTTATATACACCAAAATTGGTATCTTGCGACGTGACTGTGTAAAGAACATAAATAACACGAGTTAACATGAAAATCATGACACGCATGTCATGTACAGCATGACTTACGTGCCATGCTCATGGGGCGCTGGCGGCCGTTTCGCTAGCTTTATATACACCAAAATTGGTATCTTGCGACGTGACTGTGTAAGGACTTTAAATAACACGAGTTAACATGAAAATCATGACACGCATGTCATGTACAGCATGACTTACGTGCCACGCTCATGGTGCGCTGGCGGCCGTTTTGCTAGCTTTATATACACCAAAATTGGTATCTTGCGACGTGACTGTGTAACGACTATAAATAACGCGAGTTAACATGAAAATCATGACACGCATGTCATGTACAGCATGACTTACGTGCCATGCTCATGGCGCGCTGGCGGCCGTTTCGCTAGCTTTATATACACCAAAATTGGTATCTTGCGACGTGACTGTGTAAAGAACATAAATAACACGAGTTAACATGAAAATCATGACACGCATGTCATGTACAGCATGACTTACGTGCCACGCTCATGGGGCGCTGGCGACCGTTTCGCTAGCTTTATATACACCAAAATGGGTATCTTGCGACGTGACTGTGTAACGACTATAAATAACACGAGTTAACATGAAAATCATGACACGCATGTCATGTAAAGCATGACTTACGTGCCACGCTCATGGGGCGCTGGCGGCCGTTTCGCTAGATTTATATACACCAAAATTGGTATCTTGTGACGTGACTGTGTAACGAACATAAAACACGAGTTAACATGAAAACGATGACACGCATGTCATGTACAGCATGACTTACGTGCGACGCTCATGGAGCACTGGCAGCCGTTTCGCTAGCTTGATCTACCCCGAAATTGGTATTGCGCGACGTGACTGTGTGACAAACATAAAAACACGAGTTAACATGAAAATCATGACACGCATGTCATGTAGAGCATGACTTACGTGCCACGCTCATGGTGCGCTGGCGGCCGTTTCGCTAGCTTAATATACACCAAAATTGGTATCTCGTGACGTGACTGTGTGACGAACATAAATAACAGGAGTTAACATGAACATCATGACACGCATGTCATGTACAGCATGACTTACGTGCTACGCTCGTGGGGCGCTGGCGGCCGTTTCGCTAGCTTGATATACACCAAAATTGGTATCTTGTGATGTGACCGTGTGACGAACATAAATAATACGAGTTATTATGAAAATCATGACACGCATGTCATGTACAGCATGACTTACGTGCCACGCTCATGGTGCGCTGGCGGCCGTTTCGTTAGCTTGATATACACCGAAATTGCTATCTTGCGACGTGACTGTGTGACGAACATAAATAACACGAGTTAACATGAAAGTCATGACACACATGTCATGTACAGCATGACTTACGTGCCACGCTCATGGTGTGCTGGCGGCCGTTTCTCTAGCTTGATCGACCCCGAAGTTGGTATTGCGCGACGTTACTGTGTGACGAACATAAAAGGAGTTCCCATGAAAACCATGACACGCATTTTCCTCAATGACATGCAAGACGATGTATGCAGCTCTTTGCTGGCTGCTTCGCATTACATTGATTCCCACAATGCGTGGGATCTGCCGGCTTTTTTGGGCCTAACATTGATGTGGTTTGCCTGCGAGGTGAGGTAAAAGAGGACTTAAAGGGGCCCTGCAACACTTTTCGAGCATGCTCAAAAAGCGCTGCCGATCGGTAGTCGAGGCTCCCGAGAACACGCGAGCCAAATATTACAGCGATGCGCACGGCCTGGAATTTACAATAAATTCTCAAAGTCAGCTGAAAATCGCTCCCTCTTCTCTCGACAAATGATGTATTAGTCCGCAAAATATGACGCGATTGTCGGCAGTTCCACCATTGGCTGATGTTATAATCACGATAACACCCTCATTATTACTTTCGTTGTTAATTTTGAGTTCAATAAGTAGATAATATGTATGTTTATATTCTGTTATCGCGTTAAAAACACCGAACAAACATTAATATTAGCACTTCCGGTCTCACCGACAGCTCGTCTGCTCGTAGTTGCGTGGTTCCGTTTTCTTCGCCATGCGCAGTGCCGAAAACGTGATTATTTCTGTGCTTTTGACCATCGCCGGTTGCCGTTGAGAGTGGCAGCCGTTCGCGTGTTGCCTCGTCAGCTGAGAACTGCATCGTCGGTACGTTCTCACGACCGACCGAGGCACGGGCGCAGCGTGTCTCCGATAACAAGGCTGGCGTCCGGTAATGGCGGCGCTTCGGGGTCGTCTGCCAGAGCCGCCTTACGAGGCGGTGTATCGGAGTATGGGCCGAAACCGATCTCAGCTGTCATTCGTTCCAAACGAGCGCGCAGGTTTGCTTCCATGGTTGGCAGAGCGATGAAAACACTACGGCGTTCGAGGTGCACACCCAACATTACCAAACCGACGCGCAGTTTTCAAGCACGCGCGATATCGGCTCCGCTCGACGAGAACGACGCAAGCCAACCGGAAGTGGCGGCACAGACCACGTGGTTGCGCCCAGACGTCAGAGAGAAAAAAAAATGAAGAAAAAAACTCCGCCGGCGCTCTTGGGCGGAGCCTCGCTCCTCTGCTCTGCCTCCCTCGACTGGCTGCCTAGCTTCCCGCGCGCTCGCGGCGTTGAGTTGAGGGAGAAAGCTGCGGAAAGTGATCTCCATAATTTGGTAACACCACTTAGACTTGACGGATTCGAAAAATTTTTGCGGCATATGACTCGTGAAGAGTCATACGTCAATAATGAGACTATTCCAATATAACTAAGAAAGGTGTTGCAGGGCCCCTTTAAACCTCCTGAATAGGCCTTGAATCGTTAGGGCAGCAGAAATCACGATTTTGAAGGTTACAAATCAGCTGAAGCATAATCTCTTAACATGTACATAATCACTAATACAGTAACTGCTAGCATTATTAAAAGTGTTCCCACTTCGGTGGAGCCGCGCGCAGTTCTTAAACGAGGACACCATTGCAGACTACCGATCGCAGCGCCACGATCGGATTGACCTTGTTTGGGCTTCACTTGTCGAAGCTCGTTCCGGGCACTACCTCGTCCTAGTACACTCTCCTCGGGCTAAGGAGATGACCACGAGAGCGCCCAGACATAGGCGACTACATAGATAGATAGATAGATAGATAGATAGATAGATAGATAGATAGATAGATAGATAGATAGTAGATAGATCGATAGATAGATAGATAGATAGATAGATAGATAGATTAGAATAAAACAGAAACGGTCAAAGTACCTGGAGTTCGCTACGAAATGCTTCGCATTTTAAAAATTCGGCAGATCGCACGCCTTGTGGGAATTGGTTTCATGCGAAGCAGTCGGCGAGTAATTGTGCATACTGCATTTCTTGGCTTTGAGCCAAGCGTTAATAGGTGGATCGACATCTTTTTGTAAGTGTAGTAGTAGTGTGCACATCGTGACCTTACCAGAAACGTCCACTACTCTGGCATTTAAAGAGTAGCTTATGGTCTGACGTAACGTCAGAACTCATGTTAGAGCAAGGAAGTCAGTATTATCGAGACGAAGTGCACCTTACGGTGCAACGATGTTAATACGGAACTTGCATTAGCGTATTCCTCCAGGGTAGAGCAACGCTTGAATATAGCTTGCTGTATCACAAGAATACAAATGTATTATTTATTAGACTGCGATAGAAGCTGGGCCAACACTGGAACCACAACAGACGTTAACCCGACATGATGGTTGTATCATAGGAGTACATATGTAATGTTTATTGCTTTGTATTAAAATTATATAGCAAGCACTGCAACTACTATTCACGTTACACCGACATTACGCCTGCTTAGGGTTTCTTTTCAAAGCAGTTTCAAGACCTGGCTTGGCTCTTTGTTGCAGTACCTGACTGCCACGCGGATGACCGCCGCCGTAGCTCAGTGGTACAGCATCGGACGCGTTATTCGGAGGTCGCAGGTTCGGTCACTGAATGCGGCAAGTTATCTTTTCGTCCACTTTACTTTCTTCACATTTATATCCTATTTACTACAAATAACACCCCCTATACTTTCCTTGGCATTATTGTCTGTTAGTTCTCATTAGTATTGTGTCTAACAAAGAAAACGAGCCATTATATTTCATGTGATTTCCTTTTTTCATAGCGAGGGTCTCCTTCTGGCAGACTTGATGCCTTCAGGTAGTATGCGAGGGATTATTGGTCATCTGCCAGCTCTTAAAAAGATCACGTGTTACGTGACGCCAACAGGCAGAAAAAAATTACCCCATCTCCCGCTAAAGGGGACCATGAGGCGATGCGAAGCCGGAGAACTTGCACAATCGCGCTCCGTTGGCGTTCGTTGGGCATGATACCGACCTCGGATCGTTAATAACGGTGTTAATAACGTTGTAGACAAAGGTGAAACGGTTCACGAAGGTCTTTATTGAGCAGCATCAAGTACTTGAGGTATGCACTTTGCTTTGATGAGGATGGCTTTGTGGTCGCTGAAGTGAACTGTGAGAGGATCTTGGTGCAGTGGGTGGATCTTGAAATTGGTGAAGACGTGATCAATGCATGTGTCGTGAATGGTAGTTCGCTGCCCTTCGTTTCGCAGCTTTGTCTTGAGTGGACGCAATTGGGCTGATGCTGACGCGTGCTTGCGTCAGCCCACTCACTGTAGGGACTGTTGCTTCCAACACGCTTCATCGGAAGCACCAATGGAGTCAAGCGGAGTCAACCAAAGCGAGCGCTGCACTGAACACGCGCTGCGCTCTAACCGCTTAGAGGAGCAGAGGAGCGCAGAGAGTAGCTCATGCACCGCGAAAGCAAAAGCGAGAACGCAGGAGAAGCGCAAGCAGGTGCTGGTAGAGAATTGGAGAGAGTAAGGAGCAGCTGTCGAAGAGAGGGAAGAAGGAGAGGCGCGCATGCGTAGTGTGAGTGCGGACTACACGGCGCGTGCGGATTACCACGCCGCCTTACATACCCCCGAGCAAGAGATGCGTCGCATCTAAAAGTGTTCCACACTCGCCGCCATGGCTGCGATCAGCGCTGACTCACGCTCCTAGGTTTAAATGCACGTATTATAAAGTGGGACGGGAGGATGACCGCCGCCGTAGCTCAGTGGTAGAGCATCAGACGCGTTATTCGAAGGTCGCAGGTTCGGTTCCTGCCGGTGGCAAGTTATCTTTTCGCCCACTTTACTTTCTTCACATTTTATATCCTAATTACTACAAATAACACCCCGTATACATTTCTTAGCATTATTGTCTCTTAGTCATCATTAGTATTGTGTCTAACAAAGAAAACGAGCCCTTAAAATTAATGTTCTTTCCTTCATTGCGGAAAGCTTGGGTTCGATTCCTGCTACGATCTGGATTTTTATTCCTTGCATTCGTCGGGTCAACGCTGCCGATATCGAGTTTTCTTAACAGTCTCGCATTTAAATTACCAATGTCTGTTCTCGCCGTTCCTGGGCAGATATAAACTGTCAATTACCTGTGGGCATACCCGCATACCCGGCCCATGGTATACGGGTATGTGCCACACGTGTCTGCAGGAAAGGGCTTGACGACGTACGCGACAGGATTTTCATGTTATTCATGTCATGACCCAACAGTCGTCTTACCCTCCCTTACCAATTTTTGATGTACAGCAACCCAAGAAGGCGATCAGGAGAGCACCCAGACAGTGGCGGCTAGATAGATACGTAGATGGAAACGATCTAAGGGTCCGTGGTTCTGTAAGAAATGCTTCGCATTTGAAACAGAGATCAAGACAGAAAGAGAGAACGAGAGAGAAATAAGGAAAAATAACCAATGAGAGAGAGAAAGATATGTGTATAAAGAGGAAGCGAGAATATATAGAGAAAGAAAGAGAAAGAAAGGAAGGGAATAGAAAAAATAGAAATAGCCGGAAAGAAAGAGAAATAGAGAGAAAGAAAATGAAAGAAATAGAAACACTTAATTTGAACTCGACCGATATCTAGCCAATACTCGTGATTTACAGTGTGATCAAGCGAACACTTCGTGCATCGGCGTGTGAATGCACATATAGTCATAGGCGTGCGCAGATGGGGGGGGGGGGGGGAGAGAGAGAGAGAGGGGCGCAAAGTCTGACCCCATACATTGACTTAATAGGGAGGGGGGCGCCGCGATGAACCTTTGAACCCCCCCCCCCCCGAAGGGGAACTCTGCGCATGCCTACGCGTATAGTCACGCCAGAACCAGCCTACCCGCTCTGCTTCGCCTCAGCGTTGCGTGACTCAGTGGAAGCTGCGGAAAATTTTTTTGAAAAGTTCGAACGAAAACAAGCTAGCCCAGCCTAAAATTGGCCCAAATTAGCCAAATAGCCGCTATGCAAAAATATTGCTAGAAACAAGAACGACAATATATAAGTAGCTCAGTTGCTCTCACCTTGATGGCAGCCCAATACTACGCCTGGTCTTCACATGACGAATATTTGAGAAGGCAACGGAATCTCCGGACACAGCTGAATAAACGCATCAAAGCGAGTAGGGTGAGATTTATTCTCGAAGCTACAGTTTCAATGTGATTTTCTATAAAGATATGCCTGACAAAAAGAGAGCCTGCTGACAGCAACGCTAGCATGTCAAAAGAAGTCCATTATTTTCTTCGACATCCCAATTATTTCTGGTGCGATTGTTGCTTACTGTGAGCCCTGAATACACCCAGAGAAGCGTATGACTACAACAGCTCGGGATCCTTTTAAAACAGGAGGAAAGAGCTTACATGTGCCCCTAGAAATATTTGTTGCGGTAGAGCACAGAAGCGCGCGCACACTCACACACGCAAGCACACACGCAAGCACACACACACACACACACACACAAGCACACACACACACACACACACACACGCGCAAGCACACACACACAACACACACACACACACACACACACACACACACACACACACACACACACACACACACACACACTAAAAGCTAGGATCTATGTGCCAAGATGGGAATAAGCATGATAAAGCAGCTACAAGGCATATTATGGCATCTTATCAGTGATGTGGCAGACATGCCATCTATGGTACTTTGGAGTAGATTTCCCAGAGCGTGTACTGACCGTTATCATAAACCTAAAGCCCATTTCACATTCAAACATATTAGCCCACAAGTCTAGCAAATGTATCACTATTATGTGCTTTGCTCAGATCTCATGGAGAGGTCCTTTGCATCTGCCACAGGGCAACACCACTGTGGCTGCTTCACGCGTCCTGCTTGTATAGAAAAAAAATGAAGAAATTTGCTCAAGCGTTGTAGTAAAATTTGATAAGCTCGACATAACATTAAAAAACGCAGCGTACCTTAATTATTGCTGCCTAAAGGTAGCTTTAATGGAGCTGATGCATAGTGTTTGTAGCCCAAATAAGCAAGTGAATATAGGCGTTTGAACTAGGACGTAGTAACTTTGGTCAAATTTGCGCATATGCATTGTAACCCAAATAACCCAGAGAAAATAGGCGTTTAAATTAAGAAGTAACTTTGGACACGTTTGCGCATAATAAAAAACTAAAACTTGAGGTGTGACGTTTGTCATGCTTGTATGATCAAGAGCAATACACATTTGCATTAATTAGATTGAATGGAGAAGACATCACGCCTAGATTTAGAATGTCAGCGCGCCTGGGTTTCGTGGAATATTCGCCTACACGGAACTGTGGCGCTGCGATCATTGATCCACTGTAGGAATTATGGTAGTACTGGATTTGCCTTGTCTCCGGGCTTGTGGCTTCAACACGCAGTAGTGGCTTTGCTTATTGTGTGTTTTGGCTTTTGTTTCGGACGAAAACAGTCCCGTCGGGAAACTCGTAAGCCGATTTGAATTGTTGAGCCTAGAAAGGTGAGCCTAGAAAGGTCAAGGTGGTAGAGTGTAACCGCTAAACTTCACTTCGTTTTGCAACAAAGTGGCTACAAAGTGGCTGCATGCCTTACGGAGCCGTAAGAACGAAGCTTAGGCAAATCTGAGTGTTACCCATCATTCTCATGCTGGCTTAAGCGTCATGCGTTGCAGCTCCCATAGACACTAGCGCCAGATTGCCCTCTAGTGTATATGAAACTCTATACGTCGGCCCGCTGAGTCGGAGATAAAATCACCGTCGCCGGATGACGCATGGACATGGCCCTGACGAAATAAAAATATTGAAAAAAAAAAACACTTGATAGAACTAAAAATACGTGTCTGTATCACCGAACAGCCTCTCCCTGTCACGACAGGCGCAACAACCGTGTTCCTCCCAGGAAAACGGTGGTGGGTTCATCTCGTTCACTGCAGCATCAACTTTCGAGAACTTCATAACAAGTTCGTAAGGCAGTTCCTCCAGAAATTCGTCGCCAGAGACGACACCCCTCGCCACCATCCCTGGCCGATTTGCTTCTCTTGAAGACATGCGATGAGCAAGCACTCGTACGCGTGCGTTGGGGGAGGTAACGTAAGGATTATCGTCCAGCTGATTCAACACAGAGGGGGACAAAAATGATGTCATACGTTGAAACTTTTCCGTGTCGTCGAAAACGCCGAGCTTGGCCAAGTATTCTTCTACGTGCGTAATACCACACCAGCAACTCTCCGAGCCTGACGTCCAGCACCGGTAATACGGGAATGTCTGCTGCCAGAGGCGAGCGCTGGTGCTCCACATCGGTCGAACCCGGTTGTTGCCTGTGACCTTTGACTTCGTGCGGGACACCGATAGCGACGTGGTACTGTTCGTCGGCTGCACCGGCAGTCTGCATTGGAAATTTTGAAGAGTGCCGAGTCCAATGTTCGACGGATTTGGTGGGCGCATTCTAAAGATATCAGTGGTGTAGCTGCAATCTTGCGAGTGCATCATAAAGTGTTATGAACCACTTTTCCAAGAAATCATCGAATGATCTCTGTATAGAAGTCTATTGCTTCCCGAATCGATTAACACGAAAATTTCTGAATCCCTAGGGAACGAGCTGAGTTACAGGTGGTGGTGGCGCGTCTTAAGCGCTTTCTTCTCTCGTCCCGACTAGCGCGTTGTAAGCTACACATGTATGCATGGCATGGAGAAAAGTTACGTCAGCGGGTCATGACTTTGAGCGCGCATTAATGAAGCGCGATCGCTCTCTCCCGTTGTGATTCCTGTGCGTGGGTGTGGCGCACTGTGTAATGCAGTGCGTAATGTGTAATGTGTAGTGTGGCCCACTGTGTAAGCGGCCTATGGAGCTCAGCGGAGGCACGTCGCAGCGCCCCGTGGAAAGAAGCGCACCTGATCCCAGCGACGCTCTTGATTTATGTCAGCTATCGGCTAATAGCATGCTACATGTAGTTATACGTCAAACAGCAGGCGCCGGCAGCTCTGCCGAGAGTGAGCGCAGGCGTCTGTATGAAAAAGTGGCCGTCTGAGATATGGCAACTTCGCGCTCCTCTTCTAAATGCTTTTTGCTGCCCACGACTGCAAGATTTGGCTGAGCTGCGCATAGCAGTACCTGCTATCCGCAGCATGTGCCTTTTCTCTAAGCCCTAGGGGTGGTTCATGACCCCTTTAAATGTTCGAGGTCCCTCTAGCAACATAACAGCAATATCGACACCTTTTCGCACATCTTAAAAATAAGATGAAACGAGCGCTTCAATGCGCTTGTATATGCAAATACAGGTCTTTCATGCTGTGTTGTGACTGACTGTGTGCCTTTGCGCACGTACCGCGGCATGCTGTGCTCGAGCATTTTTCTATAGAAAATTTTAACTGTTACTTATCGCTTGTGCGTTTTGTTGTATACCTTCGGGGTGTTAAGCTATAATTAAATAACAACTAGTGCAATTAATATTATCCGGGGTTTACGTACCAAAAGCACCATATGTTTATGAGGCACGCCCATAGCGGAGGGCTCCGGAAATTTCGGCCATCTGGTGTTCTTTAACGTGCACTGACATCGCACAGTACACGGGCCTCTACAATTTAGCCTCCCCCGAATTCGACCCGCCGTGGCAAGGATCGAACCCATGACCTTCTGGTCAGCAGCCGAAACACCATAACCACTGGTCCATCGTGGAGGACCAACGCGTGTAATATCTCCCCGTCACGTATACAACTTTCTTTGCAAGCATGTTCAGAGCATTCGATTTCTTGCTCAGTTTCGCGATTAGTTTAGCAATGGCGAAACAATCTGTACTCAGCTGCAACAGCCATTGCCGTAATGCCTCGGTAAGGCCTGTTTCCCTATTGTCGGAAGACGCGACATAGGGGACATCCGGTGGCTGTAACATCTAGGCCATCCGTAAGCGGGATGGTCCATCTGCACCAATAGAGCCGGGGGTCACGTGACTAGAACATCAGCCGCCCGAATGACGATACCACCATCCTACAATTTGAATTAGCAAAGTAAGCGATTTGGGCGAGTTTATAGATCATCATGAGATAACGTACACACACGGAGACTAAAGAATATCTATCTATCTATCTATCTATCTATCTATCTATCTATCTATAGATCTATCTATCTATCTATCTATCTATCTATCTTCTATCTATCTATCTATCTACTATCTATCTATCTATCTATCTATCTATCTATCTATCTATCTACTATCTATCTATCTATCATATCTATCTATCTATCTATCTATCTATCTATCTATCTATCTAATCTATCTATCTATCTATCTATCTATCTATCTATCTATCTATCTATCTATCTCTCTATCTATCTATCTATCTATCATCTATCTATCTATCTATCTATCTATCAGTATCTATCTATCTATCTATCTATCTATCTAACGTGTACAAACTTGTAAGGAGTTTGGAGAGGAAAGCGAAACAAGACGTCCAGAAAGATTTCACTAGCTTTCCCTGAAAGTTTATTACTAAACCGCGCCACTTTGTACAGGATATTTGAAAGTACACTAAAAAAGGCTCGACAAACTGAGGTGCTAACGAAGCTAAATCCAAAAGCAACGAAGCTAAATAAAAAAAAACAGAGATAGAAAACGTGCAAATCAGTGAACGAACGCCCGAGAGAGCATTTACAACGCACCACGATTTCGAACGGAGCTTGTAGGCGCCTGGTAGTTTCTTTTCATTATAAACCACATTTTGACAGTTAGTTCTTGCTCCTGCATGATTTGCTATTATTGCTACATGACATCGTATGGAACACTAGCCCAATGTAGATCGAAGTGTATGTACAATGCACGTGTCCTTACAACGACAGTTACTCATACGGATGTTCGGCACTCTCAACGTTTGCTTCACGCTCAGCGTACGCGCTCATTGCTTCCAGGCTATCCTCTCGGAGAGCACCAGGATATCTCGGTATTTCGCACCTGTTGTTCGCAACCCCCGGCCTAAGCCTCTTGCCGGAAGTAGCGAGGAAGCACATCCTTTCAATGCAGAGGAGTGCTCTGGAGAGGAGACGACCCTTGGTCTATACGGATGCCGCTGGAAGCCATTGCAGAGCTAACACACCCCGGTTCTATCTGTAGACAGTGTTCCGGTAGAGGTAACAGCTGATCGAAACTCATGCATCCGGTTACGTCGTTTATAGTATTCAATCTCCTCATAACTGGCGCCACAAGTGCTGCCATCAGTTCCCTGAGAAGCAACAAGTTGCCTACACGTCACTGGACACTCCCCTGTTCCTCCATTAGAGTCAGCTCTGCTAGCATACTTCGGTGATGATAGATCTCTTCCGCTATCTGATGTCGCTAATTCCATGACGAGGTCGCCACGCTCATCGCGCTAAATGTGTCGTCTAATTCTTGTGCCTGATGGTAGCTATCTCTAGTAGCATGGCCGTCCAGCGTAGGATTCGTGTTGACCGGGTACTCCTGCAGGGTGCTGGATTCCGATGCGTTAGGGAGGAGGCCATGGTGTCGCCTAGGAGATCCCGCTATGGCCGAAAGCAGCAGTTCTCGTTTGCTCGATGCAGTCGCGTTGGTAATGCTATCCGACGAACCTTGATTTCGCAGGGAGCTGCGCATGCTCGGTTCAGGTGAAGCGTTCAAGTATACAGTGCGGTCAGCGTCTTCGTTTCTTGCCCTTTCGTCGGTTTTTTAGCTTGGCGCTTGCCTTGTCCCTCGTCTTCCTGAAACAGTGTGCCTATAGGTGCAGGATTATTCCGATAATTCAAGAAATAGGAGAAAGCCCAAGAGGACAGCCAAGTCGAATAGCTCTCAACGGGAGAATGTTGCTTACCCAATTCAGCCGTTGCGCGTGCTTCTCCCTGCAAGGTAATAAGAATACGTCACCACTCCATATGTTTCTATGCAATATTCTTGCTTGGTTGTTTATTACGATTTTTATTATCGCATTTTTTATGTGGTGCTTTGAAATACCCTTTTTTACTTACTCTAATCACGTTGCCTCTACAAGTCATGTGCATGCATTATGCTATTTCATCTTGTATGATACTAGTATCCATTACGTATGGTCATTTGTTATTGTGACGCACCCCCTACCCACCAATGCGTCTTCACATCATCGAGCGTCTCCGAGCTAAGCAGCCTGAACTGTAAAACTACTACAGTAGTTAAACAGGTTACCGGTCAAACTCGTTAACACCTCAAAACAGGTTTCAGTGCATTGCTCGTACAGACATTTCCAGTTCATTGTGCACATTATTTTACCATGTTATAAAAGTGAGTCACTGCTTGGACCTCATCCTAAAGTGTTTTTTTTTCGGTCTATAATTATTATTTTATTCATTCACTTACAAATACTGCCATCCCGTTATGCAATTTTTCGCAGGATACGACTAGTATGGTAGACAAAAATAAAAGAAGATAACCTATAAGCACTGGTACATAGACAATAAAGATATCACGAAATAAAGAGGCACATCAAATGCAAGTAAAGCGGTAACAGAAAGAAGGCAAAAATAAATAATTACACAATATCAGAGAAACGAATTTAGGGCCGGTTGCAACATTGCATCTTTTGACAATTGATTCCATTCAGTTACGGCCCTGGGAAAAAATTGATACTTGAAGGAGTTATTGAGGTTAATGATGGGGGTAATTGTCAGTGGTTAATGATGGAGGTAATTGCCTTGTAGCATAACTTGTTGCCCTCTTCAACAATTCATACGCGTGAATTTAACATTCACAATTTGAATACAACTCACCTCTAAATCAGGTTTTGGGGTGTCCGTTTCAGTTGTGTTCCACACCCCCGTGAGCTTCGCCACTGGATGGTTTTTTCCGAGACGCCGTTTGGCCCTGGCTTAGGGGATGGCTGGCATGGTGCGCCAGACGGGGCGTTTGCACCAACATCTTGACAGCCCATCTCATCCAGGAAAACCGGGAAGGCACACAGGTAAGCGATGGCTTCATCGCTCAATTCGGATGCCAAGAAATAAGGCATATACTGCAGAGCACCCATCCACGTCCCTTCCTGTCTTCTGGACCACACGTTTCGTGGCAAGTACTTCCGGACAAGCAATGCGGCCAACAGACAGTAGTAAGGCTGTACTGGAGAAGGTTTTGCCAAGAAATCTTCGACGCAATGGTACTGCTCAAGGCTGACGAGTGCGGGAGCGAAGCGGGCATATCTGTCTTGCTGTGTCTATATGACTGAGTCTCTGAACGATTCTTCCATAGCCACGAATGCGCCCAGCAGTCCCCTGAAGCGAAGTACTGCATCCAGATATGTCCACCACCAAATTGATGTCACGGGTTGGTGTCGAAGACAGTCCTCGCTGAGCAGTTGGCTTCAGGTGGTTCGTTGATGGCTCCTGGTTCAGGTGCTGCCGAGTTGCACTGGCAAAGAAAACCCCGGGGGACGCGAGTTGTAATTAGATACACGCGAAGAACGCGTAACGCTGGTTTGGTGAAATGGCAATGCGAAGCATTTCTTAGCGAACTTGCGGCACTTTGAGCGTTTCATCTATCTATCTATCTATCCTATCTATCTCTATCTACTATCTATACTATCATCTATCTATCTATCTATATCTATCTATTCTACTATCTATCTATCTATCTATCCTATCTATCTACTTCTATCTAGCTCTATCTATCTATCTATCTATCTATCTATCTATCTATCTATCTATCTATCTATCTATCTATCCATCCATCTATCCGCTTACGTCTGGGTGCTTTCATGATCGCCTCCTTAACTTGGTGTAGACCACAATTGGTATGAGAGGGTAGAGGATTTGACGAATATGACCGTCGGGTCAGACATGAATAACATGAAAATCCTGCCGCGCACGTCGTCAAGCCCTTTCCTCCAGACACGTGTGGCACGGCCTCTTGACCACGGGCCGCGGTGTACGGGTATGCGCCACAGGTGATGGAGAGTCTATATCTACCCCGGAACGGCGAGATCAGACATTGGTAACTTAAATGTGAGAGCGTTAAGAAAAACAGACATCGGCAGCGTTGACCCGACGAATGGAAAAGAATATAACATAGGATCCCAACAACAATTGAAGCCAAGAATTCTGCGTGGCCATCACATATTCTACCACAGAGTCACGCCAGGTGTATAAACTGGTTTGGAATCACTTGTGGTTGTGATGCTGGCTACCTAATTTTAGTAGAAAGGAATAAACACTACATATCTGCTCCTACGATACAAGGGTGATATCGATTAAACGTATGTGGTTCCAGTGTTGGCTCCGCTTTTATAGCAATCTAATAAACATTATATTTGTATACCTATGATTCAGCAAGCTATATTGAAGCACTGCTCGACTTCGGAGGAATACATTAACGAAAGTTACGTATGATATTCACATGATTGCACCATAAAGTGCACTTAGTTTCGATAATACTGACGTATGTACTCTAACGTGAGGGCTGACTTGACGTCGCACCATAAGTTACCGTTTAAACGACAGTGTTGTCGACGTGCCTGTAAGGCTACGATGTGCACACAGCTACTACACTTACAAGAACACGCCGATCCGCCTTGGAAAGCTTTGCTCAAAGCAACAAAATACAGCATAGAAGTACTCGCTGACTGCTTCGCATGAAACCGATTCCCACAACGCGTGGGATCTGCCGAATGTTTTGGTTGTGTAACCGCTGGCGCGCTATATACGAACATATAAACTATACATCCTTAAGCATTTATTTTGAAATCAAGCTCAGCTATGTCCAAGAAGAAACTGCCAATACAGGAACAGTGCACCGCCTTGCCACTTTCATAACCATTAAATCAGAATAATACGTTGAACATTGATGTTACGGTGAGCATTTACATCTCGGGAACTCTCCTGAACTGTTTGAATGTTAGACTGGTGGTTTATCGCTTGAAAAAGATCCATAGTGGGCAGTGGGGATGCATTCATTGAAAGGCACATCGCATCACCGCTTTCTGGAGAAAAATATTATTCGAACGAAAAGTTGAATCTTTTATTGATATTTTCAGGGCATATATTGTTAAAATGGCGGAGTGCGTTACGTCCATAAGCTTCGAGATATGACTTCTGAGCTTTTCAGCATTGCAATGTAGCGGGCTGAGCAAAAGCGACAATGCGCGAAACGAATGTATTGGTTTCACGATCAGTGTAAGCGTTCACCTACGTGAGAGATATCTGTAGAGCATGCGTGTAGTGATTTCGCCAGTCTTTTATTCAAGAGCAGCGGCAGTGCGCATTCAACAAGGAACACCTAGACCTTTGAAGTTCGTCGCGTGAAGACGGATCAGTTGCCGCTTCGTGTGCTCCTCTCACGACAGCTGCGTGCGAGGTTGGCTGACGTGTCACTGTTTCTAGGCGACGCGTCTTTCCGAGCTCCTGAAATTTACGAATGCTCATGTCCAAGCAATTCAGGAATGGTGTGTGTGTATTGCGACTTAGAACAAAACCTCGGACCTCTGTATCAGAGTGTCTCACGAATCGATTACCACAAAAGTGATTCGAATCCTTAAAGAAGGAGCGGAGTTACGGTGATTTGTCGCATGCCTAAAGCGCTTTCTCTCTACTCTCGTCCCGACGAGCGCGCTGGAAGCTGCTCTGGGAGGGGGGCACGGGGAAAGGTACGCCAGCGCACGTCATGACTGAGCGCGCGTGATGGAACGCGATTGCTCTTTCCCGTTTCTATTCCTGTGCGAGCTAGTGTGACCACTTTGTAATGTTTGCAGACTATGGGGCGTGACGGCGCACCGTGGCAGAAAGCGCATCTGATTCAAACGCCACTCTTGGTTTATGTCGGCTATTGCCCAATAGTATTGCTCGTGCTGCGCGACTCCAAACAGCAGGCGTCGGCAGCTCTAAAGAGAGTGAGCACAGGGCTCTGTATGAAAAGTGGGCACCTGAAAAAAATGGCAACTTCGCGCTCCACTTCTAGATCATCCTTGCCGAGCACTACTGCAAGATCTGGCTGAGATGTTCATGGCGGTGTCTGCTATCCGCGGGGTGTGTTTTTTTTTTCACCAAGCCCATGGGGTGGTTCATGACCCCTTTAAGTTACATACATTAAACATACATTAAATGAGAATTTTAAGAACTGTTCATTCGATGAATATTACAATGTGATTAAGTACTACAGGGCGTGAGAAAGATATAGAAGACATACGTTCCGCGTCTGGAAACAAATAGGGTTTTACGCCGTTATAAAGACCGCAGTACACGTGAACTTTTTGAGGCTTAGCCGATAAGAAAACCGTGGCCGCGTTAGAGATCCGTCGTTTGTACTTAGCAATTGTGAAGTGCAATATCTAGACGCAAGATCGTGACGGCAAATTTGTTATAAATTCGGCTGGCCAATGAGTGATGTCGTTTCTGATCACCGTGTACACGTCACCTTTCAGGTAATAAAATTCAGTTGCGAGTCTGCGCATGTAATGACTTCTGTCTCGTGTTTTTAGCGCAGTATAACACTTTTTCAAGATAGATAGAATACTTTTGTTGTCTTTTTCGCTTCTAATGTTATGCCTACCATTTTTCGTTTCGTCTCATGATGCGTAGTCCTTAACTTCTTTTATGTGTTAAGTAGGATTGAAGATAACATGAAAAAAAGCATGGTTGATCCCTCTGTCATAGAATCGGTATAACACGAAAGTAAAACGTGTCTTCACAGACGTAGTTGAGCATTTTTTGTGGATTGTTTCGCCCCGAGGGCGAAGGAATGAATGCTATAGCAACAAGTGTAATGTCACGTGAAGACGGCACGCCGCTCGAAACTTGCAACGCGCTGCTCAAGCAGAAAGGACGCACGGAACGAACATACACAGGATGAGCATGAAACTGTCACAGCTCGACAGGTAAAGCGCGCTGGTTAAATCCAAAGGAGGACGCACGAAACGAACGCATAAGTATACACAGGATGAGCGCGAACTGTCACAGTTGCAACTTATTTATTTGTGAGAAGCGCGCTCCTTTCGCAAAAGCGGCCGCTGCAGTGAGCGAAGCGACCTTCGTGCTCTCTGTAACTTCAGCGCAAACTTGCGGTGACAGCGCAAGACGTACAAGATTAGCGCGCGCGCAGGAGCGACCACGCCCTGTAGAGGCACACGCTCATCTCAACGCGTGAGGCGACGCGCGCCATCTCGCTAGTGATAACGAAACACGCTGATGTACCGCGATGTCCGAGTACAGCAACCAGCAAATGGTGATATAATAGCACGCCGTTAGTATGTCGAAGAACGTGCCGTCTGTGGCGGAGTCGTTTCGCACTGCGCGCTGGGGATCGAGGGGTCGTAAGTTCGATTCCCGGTGGCGGAACTTTTCTTCTAGTTTTTTCTTTACCATATGTTAGTCTTTATATTTTAGAACGTCATATCCGTGACGGAAATGCGTCAGTGGAGCCGTGGTGGACCCCGCATAAAACAATTTCGTGTTAAAAAAAAAGTGTTTAATAGCCTAGACAACGAACAAGAACTCACGATTTAAAACGGCCTCTAGAATATGCGCGAATGAATGTACACCCAAGTCAATTACTAACAGGTGAGCATAATCAAAGGAATGTCACAAAAGAATAACGATGGGCAGGCATAGAACCTGCATTCCCGAAACATTACCGTAAGTTACCGCTGTCCTAAGGTGAAGTCTAAAATTATTCCATTCTGCCGGTACTGACATATGAGGGAGAAACTTGGTGGAGAACCTTATAATAGTTTAATATTGTTCTGGGAGCCATTCACTTCAATGCTTTTTTCGCACAATGGTGCCCTTTATTTGCACATGGTATCTACAAATTTTACACTCCAAGTTACAGCAGCTGAGGTATGTAATTTTCTTATTTACATTTATTATTGGCATAAACCTAAAGAGCACACATTTAGGACATCATTCAACTCACGAGCTAGGAAACTCAAAGAATTGCCGTAGTAGTATTATTCAGAACTTAATGCAATAATTAGGCTGGGAAGCAAGTCGGTGCCTTGCGAAAAGAATGAAAACAATTTTTAGTACTTTCCAGTATTTCAAAGATAGTTAATTAACTTTCGCTGAAAAAAAAAACGTCCCCTTAGCTTAACAAAGGTATAAGAGAAGGAGCCTTGAAGTTTGGAAGAAATGATAAAGATGACAGGAAGTGTGGCGTGATTTGTTCAGTATGGTCGGTCACACTCATGCGATAAAGCATGCCGTACTGTGAAGCCGGAAATATGTTCCCTTTTGTAGCTAGTGGACAATGCATCGTTTTGCGGAAATTCGGGTGGTGCGGCTGGAACAGCGTTGACATTAGCAAATTTGAGTCTCGAAACGTCTAACGAAAGTTACTCGGAAGTATCATTCCGATATTAGCACATACTAAAAATGCGCGACGTCACTTGCCAAGAACTGGGAAAATCGTATGAGCATGTCAAGCTGATTCGCCTGCACTATGAAGTGTTTCTGCCATGTAGAATATTGCTTGTCAATCTCCTCTGACGATGTGAAAATCTGAGTAACGTTGTGACGATACCGTGAGAAACCTTAAGAGTAGCATAAATCAAACACTACATGGATAGATTATTATGCTTGAGCAGAACTGTGAATATGTGAAGTTTCGGCCACCGTGCCGAAAACTTCACATATTCACACTTCAGTCTGAAATCACTAGCTGGTCTAACCTTAAAAGACAAAGCTGTTTGTACTAGACGTGCTGGAAAGTGGTCCGTTCTCGTACAAAAGAAATTATGCTAACAAACAATGCAATTCCTACTGCCAACGATTTTAAACACATAGGACACAAATGACGGCGACATACTCACCCTAACACCATAAGAATACAAACAACATATTGTAAGGTGCAGTTTTACGCTTCTGTTTTTTTATATATTATGCTACTGTTGACTGCTTGTTTTTCTGCCATCTGTATATAGTATTTAGATGTTGGCTGTAGGTGTACTAGTGTTAGGCCTAGGACGCACTCAAGCTACAATATTGCAGCTTTTAGCCGGTGGTCCTTCACCATTGTTGTGTGGGGCAAATAAAATACAGCCTTATTCTGGATATATTGTACCCAGGATGAACTGATGTAAGACAGCTGCGAATGTTACAGGACCTTTTTTAAGGCGCCTGGGAAACCAAGGCGTTTGGAATTGCTATACTAATATTATATTCAGTTATTTATAGGGCCAGTCATGGAGAACCTAGCCATTGTCGCTATCATGGCGTTTCACATATAAAACCGAAGGGTGATAAGTTACAAGCGCGTACCTCACGCGGTACATATTGGCTATATTCATGCATGCTTCCATTGATTGATTTTCCTACTCGCAGTCAAAATCCTCTTCACTTTCCTTATGACGTGTCTATTTCTTAGGTAACTACTTATTAATACCTTGGAATTAACTTATGCAACGGTATGCCTTGTATATATGAGTCTAACGAGTTTCTGCGTGAGCGTATGAGTCTAGCAACACCTTGATTGTTGGGCAAAAATTAACCCTGATCTCTTTATTTGACTACCTTTTATAGCTCCGAGATTACCGCGTATTACAGAGAGAATCGCAGACATACGGACCTAACAAAGGAAACAGGCTACGATTTAGAAGCACATCCAAACATTTTTTTCCGAGCCTTTAACGGCCATCTAAAACTTACCCAGATGAAATTCAACCAACTGCCGACATTGCAACTGCATGAAGGCTACCCAGAATCGCATTCTTTTGAGAATCCGAGGGTACCCCCTCCGAAAACAACACCGCCAGGTTCTGCCCTTCGAGGCGCGGGAGACACTCCTGTCGGCAACTGACTACCTTATTCAGGCAGGAGTGATTAACCGGGCCGAAACGGTCGTGGAAAGCTAGTGGCATCAAAAGGTGCCATAGCGCTAGCAGCAAATGGCGACGCAGACACACTGGGACGAGCGATAGCTTTCAACTGAATGCTTAGTCAGAAGCAGCAGTATAAGTAGATCAGTACAGCGGAAAAAGTCCAATCCACCCGACATGAAAACCTGCCATGTTCAATTTATTTGCCGTCAGCACCACCGAAGGGCAGCTGACGCAGCTGTCAGCGGCCCTCGCTATCAGGATGGCGTCCGCAGTCTCGCGTGTTGTTATCTGCATTCCAATACACAGCAGTGCACTCTTTAACAAAGCTTCGCATACACAGTCACTACAATGCACAGACACGTGACGATGATATCTACTCAATTTCTGCTACGTTCTGTTAGCTTATCGTTCAGGCACCTCCCCTTCTTCCGTGTGCGAATCTACTACTTGTTTCTGTTCTCTTATTCTACTTATTTCTGTCAATAAACATTCAGTTGAAAGTTAGCGCTCGTCCCGCTGTGTTTTCCTCGTCCGCGTCGGCTAACGCTATGACACCTTTTGATACACTCAACCAACTAGACCAGAAAAGCCACGTTGACAAGCTGCTGGTCGCCGCCCTTCGAACCGGTGGCAAGCTAACTTCAAAGACCACGTTATGCCCTGAATAAGGTTGTGTCCCTCTCTCCAGCTTCGGGCGCGAGGGGGAAGCGAAGCGAAGGAGCGAAGTACGATGCTCTTCTTTCACTTAATGTAACCAGGAACGCAGAACTTTTCCACAACAGAGCCAGTAAGAGAAGTTAGGAGACTTGACGAAACTTCGCATCGTATTGCAGCCGTTGGGGCTCCTTGCGCTGACGGGTCAACCTTCGGTGCTCCGCTTGCGATGCCTCACAATGGGAGAAATCATGTGCGTGGTCTAGTGGATGACCACTGAAGCCTGTGCACTTGGGCCATGTTGCAGAAGCCGAGGCCTCTCGCTTTGCAGGCTATTTCCAGAGGTGCCGTTGAAATCTCGTCTATCCTGTGGTATCCTTCCTGTGTTTGAAGCAGGTGTTGCCAACTCCGTCTTAGAGACCTTCCATCATCTTTCGCCGCGATGCGGGACCTGAAAGCTACCTCTTGAAGCACCCTGGCCTCTTGTGACCAGCTGTCGTCCGGTACTAGCTCAATGTCTCCTGCTGTAGAGGGTGCAGCGTATTGCCCATGGCCTCCTGTTGACGCTTAGCTATTGGGTATCCGAGCTCTGTTCTGTGTTCTGGAACGTTGGTGCGCAAGCGCCGTCCCTGTAACAATTGGGCAGGTGAATGGCCATCCTCTGGTGCAGACACACGATAATACTCGTAATCAAAAAAACGTCATGAGATTCCACAGTCTCTTCATGATGCGCTTGACTATCTGCGCACCTTGTTCCGCCAGGCCACTTGATCTCGAAACCGCGAGCTTGATGTGACGTACTGAGTCACTTGCTCGGCGAAATCGGCAAACTCTTTGGATAGACTTGAGGCTCATTATCAGTACACAACTTCCACGGGGATCACGTAGCGCGCGAACATTGCGGACGTTTCTTGTACCACCTCCTGGGATGTCGCTGTGGCTATCTCTTTCACTTGAGGAAAACTGTAATGTACGTCAAACACAACTAAGTGCGCTTCACCAGCAGAATGAAATGTCGATCCCTACTGTGTACAACGGTGTAATGGGGGTCGGGCGCATAACCAGGGGCTTGGACTGTTGTTTGTGCGCATACTTTTGACACGTGCTGCAATAACGAATCATTCATTCAATGCTACTGTCTAGTCCAGGACAAAACACGAGTGCGCGCGCTTTTGCTTCGCACCATATACTTCCCGGATGACCGGTGTTTACTTCTGTTAGCATTTCCGTCCGCATCGACTTTGGTGAGACGATTTCGCTCCTTTAAATAGTATCCCGTCAATGACAGATAGCTCTGACTCAAACGGACGCAATTTCCATTCCACGGTTGTTCCACGCGACAGTTGGTGCATAACCCTGTTTAGATAGGGATCCGATAATATCTCGTCTTGAACACATTGGGGTTATCACGAAATGATACAAACTGCATGAACCTCGATGTTCCGCTGTTTCCTTATTGGGGAAAAGCGCGGGCGATTTTCTCCAATCCTTGAGGTCTCTTGAAATACGATGAAAAAGTAATTCTTTGCACGTGCATAGCACATTCTAAGGGCGGAGCCCTTTAGCCGGCTGGGCTGTCGTCTCATACCATCCCTTGGCCTCACGCTCAAAGTGCCAAAATAGGCCTCAAGAGGGCACTACAGGTCAAATCAATACCAAAATAGGTCAAAAGATGGTGCTATAGGTCAAGTCAATACCAAAATAGGCGCACAGAGGGCGCCATTACATCCCAAATGAAGGCTTCCTTTCCCGCCATGGATGTCGAGAAGGCTGCACGTTTGGAACGCTAGCACTTGCTTGCCCGTGAGCGCCAGCGTCGCCGAAGGGCTACTAGTCTGTGCGAGCCAGCGAAGCCATAGCGAATCGCCAGCGCCGGGAGTTAGATGCAGGTCTACGGAATAGAGAAGCAGAGGCGAAACGGCAGCGAATGCGATGTAACCCAAAACTTCGGAGACTCAGACGCAAGCCGAGCGCCAACAAAGAGAGGCGAACCCACAGCTTCGAATCATACAAACAAGCCGAACGTCAGGAGAGGCTGGAGAATCAGCAACTCTGCTCCCCAGTTGTACAGTTTTCACGGTTGGAACTGGCTGGATTTTTCTGTAGGCTGGGCATTGGCGTCGCTACTCGCATCTGCTTTTGTGCTCTTGCTGCGTTCCATCCGGCACGTGACATCAGCTGGCTTGCGCTCGTTGGCCCAGGGGCATTTGTTGCGCCGCTACTTCAGCTGCTTTGCACGTGTTTTCGACCCCGTGAAGAGTCAAGGCTTTGTCCCGCAGCATCATTCTTTGACAGATTTGTTATCAGTCCCGAAGACAATCTGGTCCCTGATCAAATACTCTTAAATTGTCCCGAAATTGTGAAGTTTGACTTGCGTTCTCATATCCTGCGAAAACGCTTGAATAGCTCCCTTTCATATTTCGACTCGCATACGGAACACATGGCGTTCGCAAACCATGTTGCCTTGCTCAATGCATTATTCATCAAACTCCCTACTAGTATCTGATAGTCATATTTCACCGCTTGTGACGCTCACCTTTGGTCTTATGCGCAAGCTTGCGGATGACCGCCGAAGCCTGGTACACTTGGCATGAGTGTCTATGCGAGCGTTCCGTTTGGCGGCGATGGTAGTGTAAAACGTTTATCTATATGCATTGAAGGCTGTGGATGGGCAGATTCGAAAAGGGCGTACCTCTCACAAACAACTAGACGAATCCATAGACGGCATTCTCGCTGTAGCCTCCTGACGGTGCCGGGCTCG
>NC_051183.1:22942189-22959332 GCF_013339695.2 Rhipicephalus sanguineus | reverse complement strand
GTAGATAAAACTAAAAAGGTGGATTACGGTGCGATACGATACGGAGTGCTATAGAAATGTTATTTGAAGTGAGAGCGGATTATGGTGGATTAAGTTCTGGCGTAATCGTAGCAGATGGATTACGGTGGATTGGGGTGAGGATTAATTTGTAGATTAATACAAAAAGATGGATTAAGTCGGATTAAGGTGTAGATGATTACAAAGAGGTGGATTTAGGGGCGACACGATAGGGAGTACTAGATCAATGTTAGTTGAAGTGTGTAAGAGTGGACAAAGGTGGAATAAAATGTGGAGTACTATAGAAAGGTAAGATTAGTGTGGATGAAAGTGTGGATTAGTGTAAAAATGCTGGATTAAGGTGTGATGCGATAGAGCCTACTATATCAATGTTATTTGAAGTGAGTCAGAGTGGCCTAAGGTTAGTTATTGTGTCCAGTACAAAAAAGAGGTATAATTAAGGTGGATTGTACAGTGGAATAGTGGAATACAGTGGAATATTGCATAATTGTTATATGAAGTAAGTCAGAACAGCTTAAGCTAAATGAACGAGTGGAATAACGTGCAAAATAGTTTATCGTAGATGAAATAATGTGGATTAAGGTGCGATTCAGTATGAAGTATTATATCAATGTTATTTGAAGTATATCAGAGAGGCTCAGGGTTGAATAATGTGTACATTAACGTGATGAATAATTCGGCGAAGATGAATGAGGTTGGTTAGGATATGTAGTTGAATGTCCTTTTAAAATATTTATTTCAAGTGACTCAGAGTTGCATAAGGTGGAATAACGTGCAGAATAGTGTCTAGAAGATAGATTAAGGTTGATTACGTACCGCACAATTATCTACCTTTTTAGTTTAATCTTGACCTTAATCCGTACTCCAATAAACCCTCACCTCCATCACCTCTATACCTCTTGACACTTTAATCCACCTTCATCCATTCTGACTCACTTTAAGTAGCATTTCTTTAGCACTCCATATTGTATCGCACCTTAATCCAGACTTTTTGTAATAATCTACACCTTAACCCGCCTTAATCCACCTTTTTGTATTAATCTACACCTTAATCCGTACAGCAATCCACCTTAATCCATCATCTCTATACCCCATCAAATTTTAATCCACTTTAATCCGCTCTGACTTCAAATAACATTGATAGAGTACTCCATATCGTATCGCACCTTAATCCAGCTTTTTTCTTAATAATCTACACCTTAATCCGCTTTCCTCCCTTTTTGTATTAATCTACATCTTAATCCGCACCCCAATCCACCTTAATTCATCATATCTATACCCCTTCACACTTTATTCCACTTTAAGCCACTTTGTTACACTTCAAATAACATATGGGTTGTATGTCGTGCTGCTTCACATCTTAATCAGCCTTAATCTATTTGCTTTATAAAACTTTACGCATTAATCCGTACATTAATCCACTTTAAGCCCCTGTGGTTCACTTCAGTTATGTTTGATGCACTACCTCATACTGCTCCATACCTTAATCCACCTTGATCTATCCTTTCTATACCACTCTACGCATTAGTCTGCACCTTAATCTGCATTAAGCCACTGCGATTCACTTCAATTGTCATTGAGGAACTCCACACTGCCCCACACCTCAATCCTCTTTAATCCACTTTGTCTCTATTACACTAAGCATTAATGTGTGCCCCAATCCACCCTGAGCCGTATATTTCACTTCAATTAACGGTGATTTACTATTCATACTGCTCTTCAGCTTAATCCATCTTCTCTGTGCTCCTCTACGCATTTAATCCTCACCCTAATCTTCTTGAAGCCACAGCGATTCAGACACATAGAGGCACGCATGCACATGTGCACGCAGTAACCTTTTGCACACACAAGCAAAAGCAAATGCACTTGGATGGAATCTTACTTACGCAGATGGACGCACAAACACAACGTAATGCGCCATGAGAAGAACCAACGAGCACGCGAGCACACACCTTGCACCCGCGTAATCACTTACTTTCTCTTTCTCTTCGACCTTCTAAAATCTTTCACGTTCGCACAAAAGCAGGACAACACATGTTCTGCCACTGCAATAGCAACGCGAACCGTTTTCAATCGTTTTATAGTTCTACCTTCGCACATTTCAATTCATTTCGCCCTGTCTGGGAAAATGTTGAACCAGAACCCCCTGGAGTGTGGCTTCACCGCATGGTCTCATAAGATATCGCTGTAACTCAGAAACGGCTTAAGGATCAAGTTTTGTTTCTGCGCATGTCATTCAAAGACAGCCCTCTCTAATCGGTGTTAGTTGAAACTTCTTGAAATTCGGCGGATATAATGAGATATAGTGTTTTTAAAACACCACCCATTCAGTTACGGTAGTGTACTGAAGTGAAGGTCCAGAAAAAGCTGAAGGGGCAATGTCCAAACTTTCTGGACATGCAATGGCCGTGGACATTGGGTTTATGGCGCGATCATTTATGTTGTGTTTATGTGATCAATTTTTCGAGAGAAGAGCGAGAATTTCGATCTGACACCATTCATTGCACTTTCCAGGCCTCGGATGATGTTTGGCTCACATGCTCTCAGGAGCCTAGACTACCAACCGGCAGCGTTTTCTGACCGTGCTCCAAAAATGTTGCAGGGCCCCTATAAGTTAATATTGCGTTTACGTCTCGGTTATTTCTGGTGATTATAATATTTTAGGCCTTGTTAGTCTATTTTAGCGCTGTTTTCAGCATTAATAGCCTTGTTTTAAGCCTGTATGGACCACTTAATTTTGAGTGTGATCACGCCACATGAGGTCTACGGAAGAACAACAAGGCGGACCCCCAAAAGTACTACGCACTTAAAACCAACGAAGGCGTAGCGTTGCCTCCCAGTAAGCATGACTAATACACCACACGATTCGTGGCGCTCTCACAGCAACTCGAATGTCTTAAGGACTCGGCACCTCGAAAGTATTATTCCGTAGCGACCGCTGCGAGTGGGACAAAGCTCGTCGCAACAAATTTTTCGTGTTATTCACAACTAGTGCATGCCATGTGCCGCTGATGCGGAATCAATATCACCGTGTAAATTATTTCTCTTTTATAACGAAAGTGTTTGATGTCAGGATCCACCAAGACTTCACCGACGTTATTCCGTCACTGATATGACGTCGTAAAGTGTACATTAATAGATGACCATGAAAAAACTAGAAGAAGAAGTTGTGTCGCCGGGAATCGAACCCACGTGCCCTAGCTCCGCAGCGCTCGGCACGAGACGACTCGGCCCAAAGCCTGCGTCTGTCAGCATACAAACGGTGAGCTATTTATACATACCGTTTACCGCTGGCGGTATGCAGAGCTCGGAGGCCCTTGTATTCGTTATCACCAGCGAGATGACGCGAAGGGCGTGAAAGGGGCGCTTTGAAGGTCGTCGTCCCGCTCGTTGCGATGCGTACGCGCCCCCACCTGAACGTTCCTCTACAGGGCGTGGTCACCCGTACGCGCCCGCTTATCTCGTGATGAGGCAGGCTTGTATGTCTTGTGCTGACAACGCAAGCTTACGTTGACGTTCGAGAGTGCGTGAAGGTCCCTTCGCTCGCTACAGCTCAAACACAAAGTGCTGCTCAAAAACAAAGTAGAAACAACTGTGACAGTTGTTAGTTCGCGCTCGTCATGTGTGTGTTACTTCGCGCTCGTCCTGTGTGTGTTCTTTTCGTGCGTCATTTGTGCTTGAGCAGCACGCTGCAAGTTTCGAGCTGCTTGCCGTTCTTCGCGTGACATTCGAGTTTGTTGCTATCGCATTCGTTGCTTTGCCGTTGTGGCAAAACAATGCACAATAAACTCTCAACTACCTCTGTGAAGACACCTTTCACTTTCGTGTTATACCGATCCGTACGACGGATAGATTGGCCATGTTTTTTAACATAGCTTCCATTTTTGACACTATATGAAGGGGTAAAATATCACATTTCAGTCAATGTTAAATATGGCAATGCCATTTTTAAAAGCAGCAAGAAAAGAAAAACATGGAAGTATAAACGTACACATTGGTTGTTAGGCAAAAACTTGACCGTCAGGGGTTTTGTGCGTAGTACGCACCATTGTCGATTTACGAGAGGCACGGAATAGGAGTAAGTCAAACAGACGCTCTTTTCACGGACGGCAAACATTAGGCTGTCTGACGAAGTAAGAGGACCTTCGAGCACAACGTCGAATTAGATAGAGCGACACAGGAGTTACTGGATATTGCTGAAGAGGTGCTCCCACTTCAGGGGACCTAAAGATAGGCTGCTGCTGTTATGACCATCATGATGACTGTATCAGCATACCTACGTGATTTTGACTTTGCATACCTACGTGATTTTGAAAACAAGAATGGGTTCATTATCAGATATACATTGCCTCTTTTGAAGGACACATCCATGTTATCAGCTCTCCCTTGCATCACCTCGTCGTTGTTACCATCGGAAGCAGCAGCTGATACAGCGTTGATAACATGAATGCGTCTGTCGCCGTTAACAGTGATCAAATGAGGGTGCACATATAGGTTTGCTCTATCCTACATGTCTATTGGTTATGACAACGAAAATCTCAGACCGTTGTTAACACATGGCCGTTTCCTTTTCTGTTCCACTAGATGTTATTCCGTTGGAAATGAATTTGCGCTGCCCTTGTTTTATGGCTGGGACAGGCACAATTTATTGCAACACATGAGACACTGACGTCTTTAGGCCCAAGATACACATCCTTCTGGCAATTTTTGACGTGAGTACTATACTAGAACAATTAAATGCCGTCGCCATCTTTTGCAAAAATGATACCGCGAAACAATAAGGGGTTGCGGAGGGGCGTAGTGCTGGAGAAGAGTGCTCTTGGAAAAAGGGAATATTTTTTTTAAATATGGGCAGCTTGCAGTAGTAGTGCGAGCCTGGACTAATGCGGAGCGTGTGGCCGACGTAGATTTTTGCGTGGTCCTAATTAGCATAGTTTATTGAGCACAGTCTTAATTAGGATGGCGCCAGTTCGTTAGGTCTCACGTAGGATTATCTTCACTATTACGGTCTTAATTAGTGCGATCTTATTTAGAATGCTCATAATTCTCCCGTCCACTCCGTTCGTTTCTCTCCTTTTAGGGGCGAAGCTCCTTAAGGCGGCACCCGTTCGTCCCTCGTAGTAGTGCGTAACCAGTCCTAACGCTAGTACCAGATCTTGACCTCCAAGGTGGTGCCGGTGGGAGATTTTTCCTGTGCGTTGTTGAACAATAAAAAATTCGCAGCGTGCGCATTAACTAAAAGCCGAATTCTTCTGTCTCTCATTCCCCATTAGCAGCCATTGGCATGTTCCAGTAGGAAACGTTAGTAGAAGTAGAAGTGTAAGTGTTAGCTAAAAGCCGACTTCTTCTGTCTCTCATTCCCATTAGCAGCCATTGTTTACCTCCAAGGTAGTGCCTGGTGAGATTTCTCCTGTGCGTGATTAAACAATAAAAATTTTGTTCAAAACGCCGTTGATTGATGAAATAAACCAAAGAAAGACGCCAGATGTTTTGTAAAAGCAAAACGAAAGAACGTCAGATATTTTCTAAAGCAAAACGAAAAGACGCCAGCTGATTAACGAAAGACGCCAGATGTTTTCTAAAGCAATGGTTTTCTAAACAATGAAAATTCACAGCGCACATGTAAAATTAAAGTGAGCTGCAAGTCGTCATAACTCATCGAACCTTTAGTATAAACGCGCCCGATCTCACGTCGGTGATGATATACTGGGCAGAATTCACGGAAGATTCACGGTTTACCGATGAACCTCCGCAGCTTCGCCCACTCATCATCATTCACTCCGTGGATATGCTGTGATTTTTTCCTGTGCGTTGTTGAACAATAAAAAATTCGCAGCGTGCGCGTTAACTAAAAGCCGTACTCTTCTGTCTCTCATTCCCCATTAGCAGCCATTGGCATGTTCCAGTAGGAAACGTTAGTAGACGTAGAAGTGTAAGTGTTAGCTAAAAGCCGACTTCTTCTGTCTCTCATTCCCATTAGCAGCCATTGTTTACCTCCAAGGTTGAGATTTCTCCTGTGCGTGATTAAACAATAAAAATTTTGTTCAAAACGCCGTTGATTGATGAAATAAACCAACGAACGACGCCAGATGTTTTCTAACAGCAAAGCGAAAGAACACCAGATGTTTTCTAAAGCAAAACGAAAAGGCGCCAGCTGATTAACGAAAGACGCCAGATGTTTTCTAAAGCAATGGTTTTCTAAACAATGAAAATTCACAGCGTACATGTAAAATTAAAGTGAGCTGCAAGTCGTCATAACTCATCGAACCTTTAGTATAAACGCGCCCGATCTCACGTCGGTGATGATGTAGTGGGCAGAATTCACGGAAGATTCACGGTTTACCTATGAACCTCTGCAGCTTCGCCCACTCATCATCATTAACTCCGTGGATATGCTGTGATTTTTTTCTACCATACATCTGTTCTGTGCTTCTTTTTTCTTCAGGTGAGCAGATACTGAAGAAATGTGTGCATGGTATATTAATCGTGTCAACCTCAATAGGTGCGCTGGCCACAAGCCTTGTTGTCTGCAAAATTACTAGGCGAAACAGAAAAAGAAAACCGTACTACAACTTTCCTCATTTATTGATTGTACTTCGCCAAGAGCAAACTTTCCTTATTCACTATCATAACGCAAATGCCGGCAGTGCAAACGTCTCAAAGGTAGATTCGAGCGCATGGCGCAAAATTTGACGGCGTCGAGCTATGCGACTTACAATGAGTTTGTATGTCCAGCGCGTCGTATAACGAAGTGATGCAATTTATGAGCATGTTTATTTCAATTTCAATTTCAATTTTACTTCGCACATAGTTACATAACATGAAATATGTCCACGAGGCAAGGCAAAAGGAGACTCGTATGTCTCCTGACGAGGCCTTCAACCCGGACTTACACGTCGGACAGCAGGAGCCCGTTCAGAGAAAATAAATACAATGCACATTGCACAGCTTATATAAATAACATAACAGTAAAAACACATGGGACAAAAATTATACAAAGTTTACATTGTTCAGGTTTAACAATTTTATAAAGTTATACAAGTATGCAAAATTACATAATTTTCACGTTCATAGCAAAATAATTGTGTATTTCAAGGAGGCAGGAAAAGTAGCTTTACTTGTTTTTTAAAACGAGACATACTTGAGTTCTGATTGGCCAATTCGATTAGGGATGGGTATGCATTCAACAATGAAATAATCTGATAATCTATAGTTTTAGTACCATAATTAGTTCTTGGTCTTGATCCCGTCAATGAAATAGTGCGAAGGTCATATGCCACTTGTCTATTTAGATATTTGTTTGAGAACATGGTACGATCGTGTTTGAATTCGCGGAAAATCATTGTTGCCAAAGAAAGCTTATATAACTCTGAAAATGTTGGTACGTTCAGAGTTTTATACAGTGAGTCAGTTTATGGGGGAGGATGGGAAGAAATCATTTTTAGGCTCCTTTTTTGTAGAGAGGAAACACGTTCAGCATCCGTCTTGTTGCACGTACCCCATACTAGGTGACAATATGTTAGGTGGGAATGAATAAAAGCGAAGTACAATTGTTTTCTAACACGTAACGGCAATAAATATTTTAGCCTGTATAACATACCAAGAGACCTAGACAGCTTAGCACGAACATAATTTATGTGCTCGGACCAGCTGAGGTCAAACCTACAAACGACTCCCAAGAATCGGCAAGAGTTGACTGGCGTTATTATATTGCTGTTGATACTCAATTTTAAGTTATGAAGAAGTGGTTTATTTTTTGGACGAACTATTACGTACTGTGTTTTCTTTACGTTTAAGTTTATTTCGTTCACATTAAGCCTGGTATGAAGTTCGTTTAGCCAGATATTAGCACGCTGCTCTAATAAACTTAGATCTGGACCAGAAAAGAAAACGTTAGTGTCATCGGCGTACATAGCAATGGCGGGAGTAAACGAAATGTTAGCGATATCATTAATATATAAAAGAAAGAGCAAAGGACCCAAAATAGATCCTTGTGGGACCCCAAAGTTTATGTTACCTAAGTCTGACTTTAATTCCTGAAGCTGTGTATATTGCATTCTGCCTTCGAGGTAACTCTTTAATAATGTTAGGGCTAGTCCACGGATACCATATGTCGTTAGCTTATGAAACAAGATTTGGTGTTTGATCGAATCAAACGCTTTTCGAAAGTCAAGAAAAATTCCCACTGTAAAATATCGCTGTTCGAAATTACTAAGTATCTTTTCTTTTACCTGCAGTAGAGCAGATTCCACCGATTTTCCAGATTGAAAGCCATACTGGTGTTTCGAAATAATCTTTTTAACTTGAATAAAATCATACAATCGTTTATAAATAATACGCTCTGCAATTTTTGAAAAAAGCGGCAGTACCGATATTGGTCGATAATTATTGAGGTCATTTTTACTGCCACCTTTATGAATGACAGTAACACGCGCAACCTTCATTTTATCAGGGAAAATGCCAGTCTGCAACATTCTATTGCAGATATAAGTTAGTGGGCCAGAGATGTCACAGATAGCAGCTTTAATCGGCGAAACGCTGATTTCATCGTAACCGGGCGAGCACGTGTCTTTCAGTGAGAGCACGGTAGATGCTATCTCTTCATCTGAGGTAGGTGTTAAAAACATAGAATCCATGTACGCTGTGGGAATGTAGGAAATGGCAGATTTAGAAGATGATGCTATCTTGGGGCCAAGAAAAGCACCTGATGTCAAAAAATGCATATTAAACTGATTTGCAAGCGTCGTGCCAGAGATGGCTGTTCCATTTATGTGTAGTTCAGTAGGTATACGTGGTCGTTCAATTCCTATAATTTTGTTAACAGCACCCCAAAGCCGTTTAGGGTTATTAATCAGCGGGGAAATCTTATTTTGATAATATGCATTTTTTGCCTTTTTAGGTCTAAGCTTAATTTGTTCCTATACTTTTTAAACGCGACTAAGTCTGCCTGATTCTTTGTTTTCAAGAAACGAGCGAACATGAAGTCTTTTTCTTTAATGCGTTTGAATAATGACGGTGTGATCCACTCTTTTCTAGCTTTTCTGCGCTTCTTAACCATAACACGTGGAAAAGCATAATTATAGTTCTCACTGATTTTTTGAATAAAGATATCATAGGCTTTTGATGGATCAGATTCGCGGTACAATTCATCCCAGCTAGTTTCACTCATTAAAGAACAGAAGTTAGTAACGCTAGTGGAGTTTATTATCCGACGTGTGTAATTAGATTTTGATACTTGTTTTTTTAAGGCGAACAGAGCAAAAAATGGCAAGTGGTCACTCAATCCCGACGAAAAAACACCAGACATTATGTTTTCCGGATGAAAACTTGTAAAACAGACATCAAGCAATGTGGTAGATTGTTTAGTAACCCTTGTGGGTTGATTAACGACATTTTCGCACCCATAAGACGACGTTATCTCAATCAGATTTATTTTAACATTGCTGGTTGCAAGTAAATCTATATTTAGATCACGAAATATTACATTGCATTTGTTGAGAGCAGCAAATTCCAAAAAAAGACTCAACAAATTCAAAAAATGTTTCTACCTTACTTTGAGGAGGACGATATAATAAAAGAACAGCGACCTTATTAGTAACAACACAATTGCTTCATAGGCATCATTGATAACAGTAAACTCATGAACAATGTCATAAAGCAGGTTTGCTTTTATATACAGGGCCACACCACCTCCCCGTTTATTTTCACGGAACATAGAAATGTTGTTGTAACCAGGAAGATGCCTGACATCCATATTGGATCTAAACCACGTCTCTGAGAAGCCAATGATGTCAAAGCAGTATTTTATTATTTGCATATTTGCCTCCCATTCCTCTGCTTTGTTTTTAAGGCTTTGCGCGTTTAAATGGTATAGGGAAAGGGCTCGATTTGGAGAGTGACTATCGTTGCTTATTAGATCATTAAAGAGGTCTGCATCAAAGTACGACGTCATGGCTGCTGAAGATTACAGTCACTTCTTGCTGCTCTTGGCAGCAGTTCACGAGATCTTAGCTACATCGTCTTCTGACGCGATCCTTATCGCACGGGCGTTAGGTTCTTTTCTTGCAAAGATCCTGCCCTTGGAAGACCACACGAAGCGATAGTTTGCTTCCCTTGCTTTTTCATTAGCAAGCCACAGCAATTTTTTGTTCAGGGCCGTCAGGTTGGGAAAAAACCGAATGTCGTCCCCAAGGTCTTTCAGACTACCACGTTTTGCAAGCCAGGCATCCTTGGTAGCCAACGCATGAAAGCGTATTAGTGTAACTGGCACTTTGTCTTTGTTTTTGCCGAGCGGAAGACGATGAAATGTTTCTGAATTATTATCGCTCAAGAGTGGTAAGCCAAGTCTTTGAGCAAGGTTGTTCAGTTGTCAAGAAGGTTCTCGTTTTCGCTGTGGGGCAAGCCATGGACCTCCAAGTTGTGGCGTCGGCTATACTGCTGCAAATCGTTCAATTCTTGCTTTAATTTGGTTATTTCTTGTTTTTCTTGGCTCTTTTCGACCGCATCGACTCTAGTTCGAAGGCTCTGAATGTCCTTCTCATGTCTTGTAGATACTTCAAGCAACTGATCATGCCTTTCTGAAATGTACTGCGCTGACTTTTCAATGTTTGCTACAGTTTGTTTTAGAACAGACAGGTCGTCTACTTTTGTTGTAAGTATGGCCAGGTTCTTGGTTATTTCACTCAGTTGCTTGCTGAGGACTGTCAGCTGCGCTGCAGACTGTTTATCGGTGGTAGAATAGCCGCGAGACGCAGATATACGACATGCGGGACATTTCAGTTCCTTCCTCACATCTTCATTTTTACCCTTGTACACGCGTTCAGTTATCCCGGCACATTTCCCAGAATGGTAGTTTTGAAGGCAGTCTGCACACTTCATGACTGATTCATTGTCGTTAAAATCTTGATAACATGATAAGCAAGTATCTCCTTCCCCGGCAGCCATCGCTACAACACCCAGAGTAACAAGCAGGAACAACAGTAACGGCAAAACATGAATGAAACATGAATTCTAACATGTTGAAAACTGTCAATTTCACGGATATGGAATGATATAAACGAAGTCAATCACTTCGTAAGGTGCGTTGAAAACCTCCATTTCCGCTATAGGTGCGAACTATCCCGAAGGTTTACTCGACAGCCTGCATGACATCGTATCTTCCACAACAATCTTCTCAGAGCAAGAAGCAAACGACATAACTTTCTGCGGTGCATCGCTTCACAAAGCGCAAAAGAACACGAAGACGGAAGAAAGGCACGAAACAATGGTTACTTTTAGCTACGATTTTAATGCGAGGTAACACCAGAGTTGCCAGTTCCGTTTATAATAAGCGGATTTGGGTTTTTTTTGTCACGCCAAGTCGCTTCAACCTTTTGGGCATATCTACATTTTTACAGCAAATACAGTTATTTTTGTGATCATGAGGTTCACCAATAGTGCGTTTGTCGTTCAGTAATAGCGTGTTGGTCGATGACTTTGTGTAGTTGAGTGTTGAAGTCAAGCGTATGTTGGGGGAACCAACAAGTAACGTTAATCATGCTCTGGCAAACATGCACAAGTTCAACCGACTGGAGAGTACCCTGGAGTCAATGTAAAAAAGTAAACATGTGATTTTGTTCATAGTTGCGCCTATTAGGAGCGAAGCTCCTTATAGCGGCACCCGTTCGTCCCCTGTATGTAGTGTGTAACCAGTCTTAACGCTAGTACCAGATCTTGACCTCCAAGATGGTGCCGGTGGGAGATTTCTCCTGTGCGTTGTTGAACAATAAAAAATTCGCAGCGTGCGCGTTAACTAAAAGCCGACTTCTTCTGTGTCTCATTCCCCATTAGCAGCCATTGGCATGTTCCAGTAGGAAACGTTAGTAGAAGTAGAAGTGTGTTAGCTAAAAGCCGACTTCTTCTGTCTCTCAGTCCCCATTAGCAGCCATTGTTTACCTCCAAGGTAGTGCCTGGTGAGATTTCTCCTGTGCGTGATTAAACAATAAAAATTCACAGCGTACATGTAAAATTAAAGTGAGCTGCAAGTCGCCATGACTCTCATCGACCCTTTAGTATAAACCGGCCCGGTCTCACGTCGTTGATGATGTACTGGGCGTGAAGCTGCGCGACGCCGCCGCCAATTCCTGCCGTACGAGAGCTTCGCCCCACTCATCATCATTCACCCCGTGGATATGCTGTGGAATTTTTTTGCTGTACAGAATAATAAAAGCGGTTTCTTCAACTCCCCTTCGTATTTCAGTGACATTTTTTTATTATAATGAAAAATCTTTTCAAGAATGAGAACATGCAATAAATCGCCGCTAATAAATAGGTGCATGCTGAGTTCCCTACGACGAAGGAGCTGCGTGGGTTTTAAATTGTGCGAACACAGAGCAGCCTTAGAGTCAGAAGTGGCCGCGCTGAAACTCCTGAATGTGATTGTGGATTCGTAGATGAAGACATATATCACCTCTTTTAGAATGCCCACAGCACGACGCATCAAGACGCCGACTTAAATCATCGGTAATGACATTAGATTACAGACCACTATGTTTAAGGAAACTTTTGGGCCCGTGGCCTAAAAGACGTTTACATAAGTGTGCTTTAAAAGCACAGAAAATTTTTCTTGAAGACAGCGGCATTCTTGGCCAATACTAGCGCATTTAATCTTTGTTTTGTTTTAATGGCAGAGTGTATATTTATGTGGGTGTTGACTACTTTTGTCTTGGTTATGTCATGCAACGGTTGCTCTTATTTTTTTTACCATCACCGTGTGTGCACATATACGTGATTGTTGAATATGTTGTTTTGACTGTTATGTTATAACTTGACTGTTACGCTAAGTTGTATATTGTATGTACTGCGGGTTAATTGTGATTAGAAATTTGGACCCTATGTACTTTGTGTATGGATCCTATGCACATTATGTTATGGACCCTATGTACTCCAAGAGCTAAGGAGTAGCCGGCGCCTTATTTGTGCGCCAACGTCTCCTTACACCATGTCAATAAAAAAAAAAAAAGATTCGACAGAGTAGTAGACAAGTGCAATACAGAGTAGTGGAAACTGGCTCGAGCCCTAGGAAAATAAAAGGATCAAGAAACACCAAACAGAATGAAACACGAAAGTAGGAGGGAAGCAGTTCTCAAGGACCCACGTTACACCAGAAGAAAAAAAATCGGGCTCCATCCAGGAGCCCCTCCGAAAGCTTTCTACACATAACGTTCAGGGCCTCCGTGATCGAACTTTTGACCAAGCGGCGGTGTTATGTGATGACTTCATCATCTCACGGAACGTTATGTGACATCATGCTGGCGTCACGAATTGTCGATCTTTGACGTCATACAGTGACGTCATGACGTGATACTTTGCATTACTCGCCTTGACGCCGTCAACGGTTCAATTTTCGGGTTTGATGAGGCAGCTAAGGCTTTCGCCTTAAAATATCAAAGTATATCACGTTTAAACAGATCAACAGCGTAACCTTCCCCTCCTTCGACACTTTTGTAATCCGCGCTATGACTTGCTTTTTCATTAGCGCGTATCTAATTTCGTCCTACTAGGGTCGCTGCTTGGACGTGGGCAAAATTGAGCCGACATATCCCACAAACGCTTCCGCTTTGGCTGTCTTGTTGAACGGCCAGACCTCCCCTTGTAAGATAACAGAAATATGCGGGAGAGGGCACTAAGGAGCTTTGAAACATACGCGACAAAGAATAAGTACCCCTACTACTTTATATGTAGCTATCCGAGACAAGGTGAGTGAAACATTTAGCAGACCACCAATAACGTGAGAAATGAGAAATGCTTGAGTGTCACATCGTAACCGCGCCGAATTCCGTCATAAATAGACTTACTCAAACCGCTTCTCAGAGTTTTAAGAAAGCGTAATGTGCAAATATCGCATTTCTTGATCACCCAGCAGAAACATGATTTGATGAGCGAGAAACGTGAGATCCAATGTAATCATTTATTTCGTAGTTTATTTATTTATTTCGTAAGACCCTCAGGGCCAAAGGCATTATGGAGGGGGCTGTTGGCCTGTTCTGAGATGTGACTGAGCCAAGGGCGAATACGCAAATGTCCCATTCCCGGCATGGATGAAGGAAAAAATTTCACCATCTCCCACTAAAGGGAACCATGTGGAAATGCCAAGCAGCGCATGGGTCGGCTTAAAGTTCCGGTCATCACGGGCACCTTGCTCGACAATAACGAGTCCTTCCATGGAGGAGCACGCCATGAATTTACTGTACTTGCTGTTGCTGTTACTCGTCCCGAACTCTTGTGGGAGCACGCCACGCTGGTTCTTCGCGCGTCTGCAGAATCTCGTTCCCCGAAGTCATCACGTGATTGCTTAGAGAGTGTAAAGGGGAGAGGCCACAGCGTCTTACCCAGCCCCTTACACAGGCCCGAACGCGCTAGCGTGTGCCACCACACGTGGTTTTGTCTGCGCTAAGCCAAGCTAGGACAGCATATGACTGCCTCGGGTCCTTAAAGTGCTCTGCACGTATCATCATCAAGGCGGTCGAAGAACAAGAGGAAGAAGACTCCTCCTTGGCGCGAGTGCGCGCTTAGATGGCTATGCTAGGTGGTAGAAAGCGGACGGTTGCCAATAGAACTACGGACAGCCGCGAGCAAAAGCTGCTTCGCATCTAAAAAAAGAAACGTAAGATATGCTAGCAAGTTTATCTAACGTCCAAAGTTGAAATACGCATTCTCTGTCTTGCCCACATCCGTCTGACCTTTGCAAAGCACTTGAAGCGGTACAAAACGACGCAGGTCGCAGCTAAAGTCACTGGAACGGGAAAAGTACCGCGTTCTTTTTCTATTCGCCGCCGCGCCCTTTCGGCGGCTTCGCCACATAAAGGGTCCAGCTCGCTTGCCTCGCTAGCGTCTCCCGGCCGCCGACGCACGGCGCTTTGAAGGGCGATTGTTTGTATAGCCTCAGAAAAGCGTGCAGGAACATTTGGACATCCCGCATCGTTTTGACATTTCATCGCAAGCCTGTTGAGGCATCGAAGAAGGCCTGGGTGCTGCGCCGGCTGCGCTTTTGGGAGCAGCAACCGGCGGGAAACGGGCAATGCCCTCTTTGCTATTCCCGGCGGGAAAAAGGATGCCAAGCGACGGGCTGTGTGGCTGCACAGAATACGGAGCGAAAAATTTGTTCCCGCGACTGATACCCGCCTTTGTGAGGCAAGCGTGTCATTGAGAATTCGCAAATGTTATTTCTGGGAATGTTGGCGTCTCCACTGCACTAGTTCAGCTTGTTTGGCGTGGTTGTTGAAGAAGGTTCATGTACAATAACGTTGCCGGGCACTCTTAATTATGTTTGGCGTAAAATTGACGCCTTTGGGCTCACATATAACGATCAGTGCGCCATGAAAATTGACTGCTACAGATTGGTATTGCGTGACGTGACAGTATGACGAACATAAATAACAGTGTGTACCATGAAAATAATGGCACGCATGTAATGTAAGGCATATTTTACATGCCAGCTCATGGTGCGCTCACGGCCGGTTCCCTGGCTTGATATGCACCAAAATCGGTATTGCGTGACGTGACTGTATAATTGTGACTTTTGCGTCAATCCGGCAGATACCACGCATTGTGGAATCAATCTAATGGAAAGAGCTGCATATATCGCCTTGTCGGTCTTATAGGCAGATGAATTCATTCATGTCATCGCATGTTTGTCATGCATGCATACATGTAGAATCTGGTATATACAACGCATGACCTACAACTTATGCTCGTCATGCACCCATGTCATGCCATACCAAATTTTGTATACGTCCAGTTAACAAAACGGACAGAAGCGCAGAAAGACAGTGTAATGTAAACCATGCCGTACATGTAATGCATGTGATGGTTTTTACGTTACTACCTGCCATTCATGTTTGTCATACAGCCGCCTCACGCTATACCAATTTTGATGTATATCAAGCTACCGAAGCGGCCGCGAGCGCACCATGAGCGTGGCAAGTGAGTGATGCTGTACATGACATGCAAGTCATGATTTTCATGACTTGCATCTCTTGCATTTCTCTATGACGAACTAACGTTCATCAAAGAGAAATATCTCGTCATATCAATATTGGTATATATGCATTTCACTAAACGACCGCAAGCGCCCTGAGACCATATCATGTAAATCATGTTTTACATGATATGCCTGCCATGATTTGCACGTTATGACCAGTAACTTATGTTCGTCATACACTGTCATACGGCATGTAAATCATGCCGTACATGTCATTATTTTCATGTTACCACCTGTAGTTTATATTCGTAATACACTCATGTTATGCCATACCAAATTTGGTATACGTCCCATTAACGAAACGGCCAGGAGAGCACATAGTCGTGGGCGGATAGATAGATAGATAGATAGATAGATAGATAGATAGATAGATAGATAGATAGATAGATAGATAGATAGATAGATAGATAGATAGATAGATAGATAGATAGATAGATAGATAGATAGATAGATAGATAGATAGATAGATAGATAGATAGATAGATAGATAGATAGATAGATAGATACTACGTTCAAATGCGCTGAAGTTCGCTAAGAAATGATTCGCATTTAATAAAAGCCGACAGCCGAGCGCGTAAATGCCGCGCAGTTCGCATTTCTTTATCGTGTTAGCACGCCTGCGTGCGCGTGTAGCCAAGTGAAAACTGCCGCTGTTTCTTTCCTAATCAGTTAGAGAAAAGCGGTATGCTTCATTCGGGGCTGCAAAAGCGCACGCAATGCGTAACACATGCGTTATAACGCATGTTTTACGCATTGCGTGCGGAGTAATTACTCCGCCTGAAATCAACACCGCGCTGCCGAAACTTCGGCCGCGCTGGACCAAATATGGCGGCGGGCAGGACGGTCGCGGTACTTTTCCCGTTCCAGTGACTTTAGTCGCAGCATGCTGCCGGTTACTCCTATCACACCAGCGTTAGAAAATTAAAATTGAAGGCGCAACTCCATAACCTGGATATCGGTTAATTTGCAAGGTCATCATCGCTGCTGCCTTAAGAACTATACGAAAGTAGTGCGCCCGCATCCGACACAAACTGCTGTGCACCTAGGCTGCTTCACTGCGAATACTGCAAAGGACTGGAACGCAGTGCCCAAAAACTCTCCGAT
>NC_051183.1:22902297-22942089 GCF_013339695.2 Rhipicephalus sanguineus | reverse complement strand
AATTTTATTCATCACATTCGTCAGATTTTTGTCAATCACCGATAACGCCACCGACGCCGACACCGGATTTTCTGCAACACAGGCACCTTCACGCTCTCGGGCTAAAATTTACAATGTCTATTCTAGCCGCTCCTTGGTTGATATATATTTTAATTACCACTGGCGACATACCCTGCTACCACGGCCAGTGCGTTTGTGGCTATTAGCCACACGTGACTAGGGGAAGATTTTCCTGGACGTGCGCGACAGGCTTCTTCACATTATTGATGTCAAGAACGCCTCAGTCATATTCGTCATACACTCGTGCCTTCCCATGCCAGGTTTGGTGTGTACCAATTAACGGAAGCGACCACAAGAGCGCCCAAACGTAGGCGGATAGAGATAGAGATAGATAGATAGAGATAGATAGATAGAGATATATAGATAGAGATAGATAGATAGAGATAGATATATAGAGATAGATAGATAGATAGATAGATAGATAGATAGATATATAGATATAGATAGATAGATAGATAGATAGATAGATAGATAGAGATAGATAGATAGATATGGTGCCTTTGGTTCGCCAAGAAGTGCTTCGCATTTAATAGCGCTTCGACGTTGCCATCAGTGCTCCTGCCGAATTATCCTGACATCTTTCCGTGTCCGCGATCAGAAGTTCAGACAACGTCGCTGACGTCTGTTTTTTTTTTTTAAAAGTGCCATACGTTAGGGCCTTCGCAGCATTACAGAAGGTGAGATGTGCAAAAGGAAGAACATAACAGATGAACGCCTGACAGGCACATAAACCGAGTACAAGAGGAATGGCACACGAAAACTTAATCAAGTTTTCATTATCAATGAACGCAACAGAATATAGTGAAGATGGGTTACCACACGGCGGTAATCACCATACCTCCTAAGCCAAGAAATCGCTTAGTGATGTCTTGTAACAGCATTTTCCTTCATCGGAGCCCATCGAAAGATGATTTAACGTTTCTAGGATCTACAATAGGCTTTCAGAGTTTAGTGGACGACTGTTGAGTGTTTCTCTACCTAGATGGGAGAGCTGCAATGTTTATTTGCCTCAGTTTTCCTATTGGTTTTATTATTTTGTTTATTATTTTTAGGTGTACTTTTTATATGCCTGATTCTTAGAACTCGTGATAAATCGTCGCAAAAACGAATGCCTCTGGAACCAAGATTCACAGTGGCAAATTCTGGAAACCTTGGCTGCATTGAAATTGCTGTTGAACGCATTTTACAGCGAAAGCTGTTATGAGATCATTTCACCGGCCGTTTTTGGTGCCGTAGTTGTCCGCCGCCGCCGCCGCCGCCTGTGTCCGTAACCAGTATCGCTCGAAAAGAAAAAAACTAAATAAGAAAAAAATTCCAGGATGGAACGAACCTGGGCCCTCTGCGTGGGAGCCCCGTATTCAACCTCTGAGCCATGCCGGTACTTGAAAACTGCTTTGCAAAAAGGTCCTATACAGGCTTCATGTCGGGAAGGAACCACATTAGCATATGCAATATAGCGTGGTAAAAGAGTAGAATAAGCACCAAGCGTCGCACAACGCGAATTCTGTAACCAGGCGTCACACAATGCGAATTGCGCAACGAGTAGGTTGTTGAATGCTTCCAACCCATTACAAAGAGCTCTGCCATAATTCTTCATCGTCATCACGCACAGCATCAACAAAGTGCGCATAATGCCTTACGTGCGTTTAGCAGGTACCACGGCTGTCTGTAGAACGACGAAAAATGGCACAGTGCCTACTGCCCTACTTCTAAAAAATACAATGATTTATAGCGTAGTGGGTTCCTCGCAAGTGCACTTCTGTTGGTTGCCAAGAAGCCCATAAGGCTCCCATGATCCATTTCCTCAGGGTCTCAAAAAGTAAATTCTCTCTCTCTCTCGCTCTACGTTTCTCCGGTTAAAGTGTGTCAAAGCGTGGTGGGACAGTTAAATAACGACCGGGCGTCACACAATATGCATTACGTAACTAGTGGGTCGTTTAAAGCTTCCACCCATTACAAAGGGCGCAACCATATTATCATCGTCATCAACCGCCGCATCAACAAACTGCACATAATCGCTTACATATGGTACCTCACTTCTCCGTAGAACATCGAATAATGTCGTGCTGGGTGCTTTCCACACTTCCCAAAAATTACGCTTTGTGGCGTAGTGGTACGTTGCTAATGTACCTGTATTAGTAGCCACAGGAGAGTTTTACGGGCTCTAGAAATGCCGCTCTTCTAGCTTTCGCTGTGACTGTGCTGCGCTTTCCGCGCAGGCCTGGCGTTTTAATCACTTCAAGCCACCATCCTGTACCTCAACTTTGGTTGATTTGATAGAACAAATTTAAGAGCGAATTTTCACATTATGCGTATCTCTTTTCTTCGTACCCACCCTGCACCTATCAGACCAAGGATTACTTGCTGCATTTATTACATGGCCTGCCAAGCTCTATTTTTTTTCTAGCGACACCTTCCCCATCACCCGACATCCCTGCCTGTTCTATGATTCAGGCCATCGTCTTGACTTTCCGATACAAAATTGTACGCCTGACAATTCTCCGTGCTCCTTTATTTTCGTTGTCCTTAACATTTTTTGAATTTTACAGTTATGTCCAAGTGCTGTCCTATATTTTTGGACTGGTAGAATATAATGACTGCGCAAATTCGTTTTCGAAGTGCCGGCCAGGATTGAGTAATCTCTGTCAAATGCGCTTTAACCACTTTAGTACTTCATAATTTTTTTTCTTATGATCAGGGTTCCGTATCAATATCTGGCCTTGATAAGCAGTCACTTGCGCACAATGTAGAGTATGACATCCACTCATAAATTCTCATTATCTTGTCACTCCATCCGCAGATTACGGGTGTTTCCTCCAATATCTTCTAACTGAACTAATCCTCCTTTTTTGCTTGAATTCAGAATCCTTTGATCGAAGTCACCACTAATGCACTCCTATAACGACGTATTAATATAATAATAATGCTTAGTGAACTAAATAAGTTCAATAAACTAAGAAAGTTGCGTATGTAGGTCAATATGAAAACAACACGAGCAGCTCCCGAAGGCCACGTAATGTCCATACAGCGTATGCGCAGACATCATTCCTTAAAGTCAAGATACATTCTAAACTCGCAAGGAGGCAAAATATGGTGGGAAGAGTAAGACAACGAGAAAGCGCTGTTAATAAAGATGTATCGGCAATTTCAGGACCTGCTTCATCATTCCTTTGTTTCCCGCAGTGCTCAAATTACACACTTTCTGGCACTGCGAGCATGTCGCTCTCCGGCCACTTTCTTGGTCACATAGAACTCGCGGTGCATTTTCTTCGATAACCGAAAGTACCCATTCAATTAGTATTGAACAGTGCCAGTTAAATTTTGCGAAGCCAACCCATCGTGTAAATCCAGGCATTTCGAAGAATTAACTATGGATGACTATTGGCTACACACCTCAGAGCAGCTGCAAACGGTGACGAGATGGAATGTTCAACACGTTGGCTCTACCCCTCATCGGCACGGCAGTTTTGTGACACCTGAAAGATGGAAAAAATGGAAGCACTGTCGATGAAAAGAAAAGAAATGGTGTGTGTTAACATGAGAAAATCTGAAGCACTAAACGGGGTCACAAGACGGAAGGGGGGGGGTGGAGTCCTTGTGCAGCAGTGCAAAAGTTAGGTTATCATAGTGATGATGATCATGTGGACAATGTATTTACAGTAATGGTAACGGTTGGCCAAGTTAGTCGCTAGTATTGTTGCACGTGAGTCACATCATTAATTTCTCAATAAGGAAGGAAGAAGAGAGAGAGCAAGATGAGGATACAGGAAGCTTAAGCAGACGAGCGTCCGATTTGCTACCCTGCAGCGGCTGTAAAGGAATGGGGAGTAGAAAGGAAAAATCACAGCATATCGACGTGGCGAATGATGGTGAGTGGGGCGAAGCTCCGGAGAAAATCATCGGTAAACCGTGAATCTTCCGTGTAACGCATTGTGACTAGTTTGTTTGAGAATCACAATCTGTCGTACACACCACAACTATGGCAGAAACGGTTGTCAAGGAAGTCCCGCTGGAAGCGTGCGTCGGCGCCTTCGAGCAGAGCCCGCCTGATGCGTTTTGCAGCCACTCCAAGTGCTCGCACAGCCTCGGGCACTGCCTGCCGGTACGCGCGCTTTCTCGCCGCTTCACGGTCCTTCACATTTTGAAGATCCCATTCGCCCCGCAGCCGTCCAGCTTCGGCCTCGCGGGCTCAAACGGCGGGGTCTTCGCGCCGCAGCCGTGCAGCTTGTCGAGCAGCTTCGTCTCGTGGGCTCGAACGGCCTGACCTTCTCGCCGCAGCCGTGCAGCTTGTCGAGCAGCTTCGGCCTCGCGGGTTCGAACGGCGGGATGTGCTTCGCGGCGCCGACGTGCAGCTTCGGCCTCGCGGGCTCTCACCTCAGGATTCTGTCTTCCAACGGCGGGTCTTCGCGGCGTCGCCTTCCATGCCCTCCGTTCCGCAGCCTTGTCTTCCATCCGGCGACTCTTGGATGGATGGATGGATGGATGGATGGATGCTATGAGCGTCCCCTTTATAACGGGGCGGTGACAAGTGTGCCACCAGGCTCGACAAAAAAAACCCTTTACTCTTCTTTTTCTTAGTTTGTTGGCCTAGTGTCTTTACTTCAATTAAAACTAAACTAGTTTTCAGCTCCGTTCTCAGCCCTTTACGGCAGAATGTCCTTTTTTTTCCAATATTTATTTTGTCCTTTCTCTCTACTCTCTCTGCCACCAATACTCTAACCGTCTCTTATTTTTTCAGTCGCGGGTGTGTTCAGCTTTCCATTGTCTCTAAAGCCCAAGGCGTCATGTAGGCTCGTGCCCAAACGTACACCTGGGTGGATGTCTCCACATTCAATCACAACATGCTCCGCCGTTTCCTTATCTTCCCCGCAGCACGTTCATTGTTCTTCTTCTTTACTGAATCTCGCTTTATAACTACCCGTTCTAAGGCAAGCCGATCTCGCTTCAACAGTAAAGCGCTTCCCCTTGAATTATCGCAAAATGCCTCCCTCCTTATTTCAGTTTTGCCCTTTCGGTAGTTTCTCAAAGCCGGTTGTTTCTCCATAGCTGCCGTCCAGTACATACTCTCCGTCTCTCTGACTTTTCGCTTAACGCTCTTTGTTGACATATTGCTTACACTACCAGTCCTATATTTACTAGTGAGCCTCCTAGTTCTTTTTCTCCACTGTGTGTCCACGCTCCTCCTATACAAATAACGGAACACCTTCTCTGCCCATCTACTCTCCTTCATATTCCTTAGCCTTTTTCGAACCTTATTTTGCTCTGAGCCTCCCTCGCCTCAAAACCTGCCCATCCCATATCGCCCTTTACAGCCTCATTTGTCGTCTTCCCGTGCCACCCAACGCGAGGCGTCCCACAGTCCTTTGATTTATATCCATTCCCGATTGCACCTCTGCCCTCATGCACACCACAGAGTTCCCAAAGTAAGCCCCGGAACCATTACACCTTTCCACAGACCTCGAAGCACCTCGTACCTATTGTATCCCCACAATGCTCTGTGTTTCATTATTGCAGCATTCCTCTTTCCTTTTGCTGCTGAGGCTTTTTCCTGTACCTCCATGTACCTGTCACCCTCATTTATGGTGACGATAGCTTTTTTGGTTCGTCGGACAGGGAACGATTTGCTAAACAGCGTCGCAGTTAAAACATGTGGTATTCGAATGTCTGCTACTCGATTCGAGTATGAACTACCTTCTTTCGTTCATTCGTAGCGGGGGTCTCGTTTCGGCATACTTGATGCCTGCAGGTAGTATCTGCCAGCTCGTAAAAAAGATCACGCCCTACGTGACGTCAGCAGGCAAAAGATCTCATTCATGATTACACCAACATTTGTACATTAATTGTAATAACATACCAAGTGCCGTGTGCGTATACGCTACTGAGTGTTTGACGTACATGTATGTGTCGAAATGTTGATGTAAAATGCACTGTAGTACTTTGTGTATTTCGGAACATGTTAACCACAGAGTGCCGTTTCATGCGTATTCAGGGCGTTTCAGAAAAAAGCACCAAGTATTAAAAATATTAAGCTTAGAGTGCTACGCGTCTCCAATTAGCGCAGTATTGTTCTGAGCCATGTCCTGGAATTCGGGACATCGAAACTAGCGCCATCTGTTGAGTTGGCGGCTGAGTGGCAGCGTCACTGAATGGGAAACGACCTTTAAACATTTACTGTAGTGCAACGCCTGGAGTAGCATGTCAGGCGAATAGCCAGGCAAAGCATCTCCAGCTTTTCATTCAAAACATCTCTCTCTCTCTTAAAACATTTCTCTCTCTCTCTCTCTCTCATATACGCTTAAATCACTTCGTCCATATAATCTGGGAGTCCATGTCTCAGTGCGAGAAGTTTTGCTTTATTCCCATAAACTTCCTGGGTTCGAGAACCACTTTAATGTGCTATGTGAAACTCCGTGGGAGAGAATTTAAAATTTAAAAATGTAATGCGCCTAAAAAACACCCAGCTCATCTGCTTAAATCACTGAAGTGACCCAATCTCCGATTATTCAATCTTCGAACCTGTGAAGTTTGGCTGATGTTGGCGAAGTTTGTGAGGTTTGAAGGGAAGTTTTATGAAAAGGTGCACTGCAGCGAAACCACCTTATAGGGGTGCATGCGCTTCATAGTGTTTTCGGTGGCCCCAAAACACGTGAAAATGTCAGTGTTTTTATACAAGTTTGTTTTTCTTGAAGCTGCTCAAGATATAGAGGATACGAATACTGTGGAGGTCTTCAGTTGATATTTAGCAATGAGAAATCGTAGGTTAATTAGAGCAGATCAAAAACGAGAATAGCTCCTCGTAATTCAAAGCAAGTAAGAATTACCAAGAGACATTGATACGCATGCGAATCTTCCTCTATTGAGTATATGTAATCAAAGGTAGTAATGAATTTAACAATTTCTTTAAAATTTATTGGTGAAAGCGGTCTGTATAGAAGGACATGTATAATATATATATTTACAGATAGTACTGCAATGTACACCATTGATACTAGATGGCTATCGCATGTAACTAGCAGTAGTTACTGTTATAGCTAATTTCCAATCAAAGGTATAAAAGATATGGTAATCGTACTCTGGAATTATTAATACTTACACTTAGTGTTAAATAGGAAAGGGGTAATTAAGAATCAACTAATCGGATGATCACATGGAGTGGAGACGAAGAGGATGAAAGATTAGGGGTCTTTTAGCTTATTTAGATATAAGAATCTTACGTCGCTAATTCGTAATTGGGGGTCTTTTAGCTTAATTATTACGGATAATTAACAATTTGGCAATGACCCGCAAGAAGTCAATGACTGTCAGCAACACTATCTCATGATTACTCAGCAACACTATGCACATTTGCACCCTGACGATATAAGTCATCACTTGTAATATTGAAATCGCCAGTTTTAAGCTCATAATAGAAGGCTTTCAGTATAGAAGCATACGTACATGAAAAAAGAATATTGAAAAAAGAAAATTCATCTCCCGTAAAGGGGACCATGCGAAGCCGGAGCAGAGCCGGATCGCGTTCCGTTGGCGTTCGTTGGGCATGCACGATCGCGTTCCTTTGGCGTTCGTTGGGTCGTGGAACGCGAAGAGGGACGCACCTCGCGTCGTGGAACGCGAAGTATCTTCCATCTAGCCTGGCCGTTACGCTACGCGCGTCGTCACAGGGCGAGCGGGGAACGCGGTCGACAGGCGGGCGAGAGGGGGCATGGAGAGGAGAGAGAAGCGGAGGGGACGCGCATGCGCTCGGTTAATTCTCACAGGGCGAGCGGGGAACGCGATCGACAGGCGGGCGAGAGGGGGGCAGCGTGGAAGAGGAGAGAGAAGCAGGAGAGAATTTCGGCATGCGCTAGCCCGCGTTTCAGAGGAAGAGTGGAAAGGGGAGGGGAGAGGGAAATCGCGGCGTTGGAGAGGGGAAGGGGAGAGGGAAAATTTCGGCAGGTGTGTGGAGAGGGATAGCCCGCGTTTCAGAGGAAGAGGGGAAGGGGGAGAGGGAAAAGTGGAGAGGAGGTGTGTGGAGAGGATCACGCCGCACACCACCACCACCAGCTCCGCCTTAAGATCACGCCGCACACCACCACCACCGGAGCATCTAATATATAGTAATCAATGTATGAAAGGTATTCAATGTATGAAAGATCAGAGATAGATCTTTAGTGGTAGTGATCGATGATTAGTAGTCAGGGATGATTTTTGGGGAAAATCTATGGAACCGAGTGATTAAAGGTGTCAAATAAAATTTTATGCAAGAGAAACATATTTTATAGTTTATTAGTGATCGTTGTAGGCAATTATCAAGTGTGGGTAGATGATCAAAGAATTAACAGGACGACATCATTGTAATGCATCAAACGAAAGCATAGAGGGAGAGGCTGAATACATTTAGAATGTTTTGCTAATTGGCAATTAGGGGCTCTGCAGCACAATTAAAATATTTATTCTTATAGCAGAGCTGTTATGCCCACCCTTTGTCAGACTAGCGATGTCGACAAACAGTCATCATCAGGCCGGCGCGCTAAGCATAGCTGTGCCTAGCTAAGCCAAGTGAATTGTAGCCAACCCTAATTAAGCCTAGTTGAGCAGGGCAAAACCTAATTAGCCAAGCATAATTAATTCAAAGGCTAATTAGCCATAATAAAGGGACACTGAAGCACTTTTGCAAAAAAAAAACGAGGTTGTCGCGCCATGTTAAGCAAGTTCGTGCGGCAAACTCGAAAATCAAGTCGAAAATTTGCATAGACCAACGCAATTTATTTTGCCGAAAACGAGCAACAGGCGCCTCGGGCGGCATTGCGAGTCTAGCCGCCGCCTGTGATTGGTCGGAGCTCCGTGACATCGTCGACGGTATCGTGAAGACAGCTGACAGCGCATTCCAGCAGACGAAGCCGTGTTTTCTTTTCTTTTCGTTTTTTGTTCGGCGTGTGTAGTTGCTGTGTTGCTGGAGAAAATCTGGCAGTCGTAACGAGTTCACTGTACCGTACATGTTCCGAGCCGGTCGCCACTGTAAGAGCGACGAGCGAAGATGCTGCCAGCGCCGATGATGCGGCACAAGAAAGCGTGTCCCAACCGGTAACCTTCACCCGCGTCGGAAACATGGACTGGTACGTGCAAGATGCACGTTAGTGCTTAATTTCACTGCAGTAAACTGATAGAAATGATACGTTCAGCCGTGTATATTAAATCCGATAAGGAACAAGCAGCATTGGCACTAGCTTTTAGCCGCGTATTGGCAGGGTCCGCGCTGCGCGCGCACATCGTGCGACAACATCAGCTGTTCATGAATTTCACTGCTCAAAGTGCAGCGTTGTTGACGCAATCAGTATCGCACTTCGCAGCGGGCAAGAAGCATGTGATGAGTCAGTGTGCTATCGCGAGAGAAAAAAAGCACACGAGAGCCGCTCTTTGCCGCAGTGGTGACATGTGCTCCGAACTGCGCGTTCAATCTTGCGCAGTGGCGATAGCCAGGGGAGGGGGGGCACACCGATAGATTGTGGCCCCTCCCTCCCTCCAAATATTTTTGTCTGCCTTAAGGCATATAGAGACACAAACATGACACTCGACCACATCTTACTTGCCATGCCCCCCACTTCAGGTCAAGAGGTTGGCACCCCCCACCCCCCTGAAAAAAACATTCTGCCTTACGCCCCTGATCTCGCGCATGGATAGTTGTGGCTCATATATTGCAGTTCGGTTTACAATGTGATCGCTTTTTCGGAATTCTGGCCAGTACTGCATGGTGGTGTTTTGAAATGCAAACGGATATTTGCTGCGTCATAGTATGCGACTGTCGTGGTAGAGTACCCTATTTGGCTATTCGAGATGTCATCGTAAGACATATCAAAGCGTTTAACACGGACTCACCTTACATCCTGGGCGAGGGCCCCCTCAGATGCGGGAACACAGAAGGAACCGCGTCGCTGCTCACTCGCATAGACTTGATCGTCAATCCCAGCGACTGCATCAGAGACGGGCTTCGTACGTAGTCGCTGTCATGGAAGTGCTTAGAGCACAGCACACTTGCTCTCGTAGGTTTGAAGTCTTTTCTTTTAACTCCCGGTGACCCATTTTGCAGCCATCTTCTGATCCCGAGGAAACTTATAAAAATCGACCTCATCGAGACCGAAAGTGTTGCAGCAGCCATAGGCCGCGCAGTACTGCGGCATCGCGAGTCCGCTTCAACCCCCGACAAACACAACTAGTGAATACTGGACAGCAAAAATCTCTAATCGAAACAAGAGAACGGTGCAGCGGCAAGAAATCCCTGCGAATTGACACAACTGATGCTTCGCTAGGCAGCAGGTTGCAGCAGGAACAAGGAACAAACCGAAGCAAACAGGCGCAACGGCCCTGCTCGTTCCTGTCGATGACGTCACCTCTCCACGTTTCTCTCTCTGCCGTCCTCCTCCCCTGCGATCCGCGCGCGCAGGGGGCGTTCCCTCGGCCAAAGTTTGCTCGCTTATAGCCCCGTTGTTAGTCGAAAATCGGGGAAAAACCTTCGCAGGCATGTTCTAAGAGGTCGCGATACCGAATTCGCAATAAATCGCTAATTCAAAACTGCTTCAGTGTCCCTTTAAGCCGAGTTGAGATTCTGGTGCGCGTAGCCATGCCGCGCTCGGCAAGATTTGCCGAGCAAAGCCTAATTAAGACTAAATAGTACTGCATCTAATTAGCTTTAATTATGATAATTAGCGCATTAGGTTTAGATTGACTTCGAATGCAAGCTAGTCGAGGCCGAGCCTCGAGTGTTCAAATTAGCTAAATTATAAATTAATTAGGTTAATTAACATAATTCAGTTATAATTAAGGCTTGTCTGACTTGGGATGCAAGCTAACCGAGACCAAGTCTCCAATGTGCCACTTAGACCTATTAAGCTATTGCATGTCAGTGGGCTAGTTGGTTTGCTAGCATTGTAACGAAAAAAAAAAGCGCGTGGATCCAGGAAAGGAAGGGGCACCCACACGAGCGCTGTGTGTGTGCCCCCTTCCGTCCCTGTCTCCTCGCGCCGTTTTAGATGTGAAAGCATCTTATAGCGGAGTTCAATCCGGTGGTGGTGGTGGTGGTGTGCGGCGTGACCACCCTTACTGCGCATGCGCAAACCTTCTCGACTTCCCCTCTCCACTCCCTCCTCCCCTCCCTCTCCACATCACCTCTCCCCTTCCCTTTCCCCCTCTCTTTCCCTTTCCCAACCCCTCTCCATTTCCCCTCAGCTCCTCCGCTCCCCCTCTCTACTCCTCTCCCCCTTCCCCCTCTCCCCCTCACCACTCCACCTCTGAAAACGCGGGCTCTACATGCCGAAACACTGCTTCGCATCGCCTCATGGTCCCCTTTAGCGGGAGATGGTGTGATTTTTTTCCGTTACAATGTTATTAAGCTCATTATTCTGATTAATCTACTTAAGCTAATTATCCTACCTGGTGTTGTGATGCCAAGCGATACCCAATCGCACCCGATCAACAACTATAGTCTACAGTCGTGGTTTAGAATGTGATCCCGTGAACACTTCGTGCATCGGCGTGTGAATGCACGTGTTGACACTTGGCTAATCAAGCCAGGACCAGCCAAGTGTCGACCAGCTTCCCTCTAGCCATGCTTTGCGCGACTTCATGCAAGCTGCGCGAATTTTTAAAATTAGGTCAACCAAGCAGAATTCACAGTAAGAATGACTACTGTTGATCTACATTCACACCTTTGCATGCAGTGCATTACTAATGAATGGAGACAACGAATTCAACATATTTTATATGTAGGGGTGCAAGCTGTCAGTGTAGGACATAATCAAGACAGAGAGATAGTACCTCAATCTATGCAGTTATAGCACGATGCCGGGAAATGATAGAATATCGTTAATTATAAGCAGCGATAAATATCATTATTCGTAATCAATGATAATTATAGCTTTAATATAGATGCCATTTATCACTCACATGTACCACGAGAAACATTTACGAGAGATCACGATTTAAAGGAGTACAGCGTTGAAAACAGAGCGAAAACTGGACAAAGGCTAAGGAAAAAACGACACAAGCGCTGGCACATGCAAAGCACTGGGTGCGAAAAAGCCTCATGTAAGAGAAACAAATCGCAGAAGGCTGTGTTGAAGGGCCAGTTGCTACATGTTACTGCGTTGAAAACAGTGCGAAAACGGCACGTAAGCTAAGAAAACAAAGGAACAGCGCCTTGTGTTGTTTGTTCCTTACCCTTCGTCCCGTTTTCGCGCTGTTTTCAACGCAGTAACAGGCATCAACTGGCCCTTGAAGACACCCTTCCGCAATTTAAATGAGTAATTAATTGCGCTGATAGTTACAGGCAAATAATTAAGTAGAGATATATAATAAAAATTAATTGAAGGATATGTTGCAAAGCGTCAGATGATATCCTAAAGAGAGAGGGTGAATGCATTGGGATATTCTTGCTAATAAACCCTTTCAAGCAATCCCAGAACGCCCCGCGGGAGCGCGAGGCACATCGATCGAGCCAGCCGTTCGGTCGCCCGCTGCTCGTTGGCGCCGTGGGAGCACGAGACGGAAAAATAAAAAAAAAACACGTCGCCGCTTGAATATTCTTACATCGTAAAACACTGCACATATCCGAACGCATCTGCATGTATCTCTACGCATGAAATGTCAAAGGAATAACGCAGTCAGTGTAGGTATTGCCGAACGTATGTATGTATATCGGACGTAGCACTTAAACGGCATGTGCGTTATCACGTGTCGATGCCGTCAAGACGTTCTGTTGTCATCAATATGAGCCGAACACCGAATTAATGTTTAGTGTACGAATACTTGTAATGTACTAATGTAAATGTGACGTACTGTATTGCCATACACACCTTTCCGTTTGAGCATTTGGTGTCATGAACACTTTCGCGCTTGCTCGTTGTGTTTAGTCGCTATAGCCTATTCAAAAGGTAATATCAGAGTTGCAGCTCATCTTGCTCACGACTATACATATCTGCGGTATACATTCACCTGCTAGCCAACACGCGGAAGCACAACCAGCGTTTTTAAAATGCAACAACTGCAGTTAGTATCAACGAAGGGCGATAAACGCTTGCCGTTTGTTACATATATGGTGCGAGCGACGCACACGCGGTTTAATCAATGTACAGTACGGTCCACTCTTAGAGGGAACACGCGAGCGCGTGGCCGGCTCTCCGAGGAGCGCTAACTGCTGGCGAGATTTGTAAATGCAGCGCATGCGTAGATTCATTACAGCGGTGCGTGCCTCGCGTCGTCTGCTACTTCTATATGCGCCAGCTCTCGGCATGCGCCGATTCTTACCGCCTTTGTTTTCCAAGTTAGGAGCAAGTGATACGAACTCTACCTTCCACTTGTTGAATAGGCAGTTATTTTATTGTTGGAAAGGCACACTTAGTATATATGTTCGCTGCGTCATGCTTCAATTGCCTTGTCTGTTATCGAAAGTGGCCACTAGCTGTAGCAATGTGTGAAAAAAAGGGCTTGCGCAAGTCCTTGGTGCTCTTTTTCTTGCACAAGTTGATTTTTTTTTTCATTTAAAAGAGTACGGACGTGCACCAACACACCAGTTTTGCATCCTTCATAAGTCTTGTGGCTAGTTCTTGCCCCATAATCCTCTGTCGCAAAAAGTATAATCAAGGAGATGCATCCTTGAAGTATACATTCGGGTAATGTTCCTGTGCACGCTTTATTTCATTGTGCGCAGGTGTTGCTGTAACAGAATAATCTTGTAAAAAATAGTCGATCTTAGGAGCTTATGCGCATGATGCTTTCAGCGAGCCTAGAAACCAGTCCAGTTAAACCTTGCAAAAGAGTGCAGCAATAAACAAATGCGGATACTTTTTTTTCTGCCTGTTGAATGCAGAGTGACGGCTAGATAAATCGCACCCCGAAAAAATTCGGCAGATCCCACGTACCGTGGGAATCGATATTATGCGAAGCATGCGCGGGATGGTGACTGGTCTAATTTTTCACATGGAGCGAAACGTTACGGAATGAAGCTAGAGAAATGTGGAAGTGGCATACGCACACTGATATGTTGAAAAGTCGCATATGTATTATATAACGAGTTGTTTACATGCAGTTGCGTAACGATGCCAACAGCAACATGGGTGTTATCAACACCAGACGTGGTAAGCTTATATGAAGTGCTTATATTCTTCAAGATAGCGCGAATCAGAACAAGACAAAGAAGGAACACAGATACACAGGACAGGCGTTACTAGCAACTAAGCTTCATTCAGGAAAGTTTCCCTAGATATATACACAGCCGAGGGGCGCGCGCAGGCGCACTGCACGTACGTTACAGTCACAGCAGTTGTTGTTATGCTTACACTTGTCCGTTATGACTGAGAACGCGCGCGCGTTTCACGAACCCGTGTGCATTTGTGAAAGGGGTTCTTGACAGTTCTTGAACAAGGTCATCATCACCGTGATCAGTGAGCCCCAGCAGATGGACCGGACTTGTTAATCGGATCCGTTCGTGATCGCGACTACAAAGGGGACTAAGTGCAGTGAAGTGCGAGTTATAGTACAGCTGGTGGAAATCCTGGATGCCTCTTACGATGAAATTATCTATGATGCCTCCTGTCCTGGGTGTGGCAGCGAGGTCTCTTGATGCCCTGTCCATATCCTTTCACGCAGTATAAGGACCAGGCGTTGTTGGGTCATGATAAATCAATGTTGAAGTCACCGGTAATGATGAGAGGCCTGGTTCTCTCGGCAGATTTATTACAGGAAGCATTGATCCCGGTTTTTGCGTAATCCACGTGGTCCACGTTGCAGATCACGTGGCCGAGTGGATGGGAGTTGAGCGTCTTCCAGGGGTGTTCTGTCTTCAGCTTCCTCGCTTTCCTTGCGTCCGTCATGGTGGTGTAGCGGTTACGGTGCGCGGCTGCTGTCCCGAAGGTCGCGGGTTCGATCCCGGCCGTGGCGGTCGAATTTCGATGGAGGCAAAATGCTAGATGCTCGTGTACTGTGGGATCTCGGTAAACGTTAATACCAGATGGTCAAAACTTGCGGAGCCCTTCCCTACGGCGTCTCTCATAATCATATCGTGGTTTTGGGACATAAACCCCAACAATTATTATCACTTTCCTTGCGTGTCAATGCGTGTGTCTTCGTGCTTACTGTGTTGGTTGAGACTATCACCTGTGGCACATACCCGCATAACATGAACTCTTGTATGCGGGTATGTGCCACACGTGACTGTGAGAAAGGGTTTCATGACGTACGCGACAGGTAATTTGCGTTATTCATGTCATGACCTGTGAATCGTGTTCGTCATACACTGATCCCCTGCTATGCCAATTTTGGTATATTACAAGTTATGGAGACGACCAGGAGAGCGCCCAGACGTAGGCGGCTAGATAGATAGATAGATACGTAGAGAGAAACGGCCAAAGTGCCCGAGGTTCGCTAAGAAATGCTTCGCATTTAAAAACGGAACCGCTTTCTAGCGCTTTCCAGGAATTGCCTGGCGCGTGGGTGGAGAAGCAGCAGACGACGCCTAGCGCGCGCCGCCCTTACAAGCAGGCCCGTAGCCAGGGGGGGGGGGGCACCCCCCCCCCCCGAAATGTGTTATGATACATGGTGTTTTACCAAAAATAATTAATGAAAATAGGCGTTTTTCTCGAACAGTCAAGGCTTTCAGCAAGTGGGCCCCCTCCGAAAAATATTCCTGGCTACGGGCCTGCTTACAAGTGTATGCGCATGCACCGCATTTACAAATCTCGCCGCTAGTCAGCGCCGCGCGGGTTGTCAGCCACGCGCTCGCGTGTTCCCTCTAAGAGTGGACCGTACTGTACTATACTTTATTTTAATAAACGCCTACTATACTCTCTCGAGTACTCTTTAAATATCAGAGCCTCACCTTACGCTCGTCGACAGTGTCGACGGACGTTGATTCCAAATGGATCCGCGAATAGCATTGACCGCTCCTGAACTTCATCTAGGAAGCCGAGTTGTATTGTTTTATTTAATTTATGCTGCAGGGGCAGGGCACCCGGCCCGACTAGCACGCGACTTACTTCGTGCCATGTTTTTATTAGTCATGTCTAGAACGGACGAAGCCTCATAGCGGTGAAGAGAAAACTGAGCACAGGCAAAAACCAGATGTATGTACTAAGCAGTGTTGCGGAATGGGCGCCTTCATTCCATTCCAGTTCCTTTCCGGGGAATTAGAACTTGCCGCAATTCCAGTCCTTTCAATTCCTCGGAATGAAGAAAACTTAGCCCATTCCCACTCCGGGGATGGCCGGGCAGTTCCAATTCCATTCCTGAGCGTAGGAAAGGCATCTTAATAGTTTTATCGAGTTAAGAATGAACGCCCCATCAAGCTGATGTCATCAGATGCATTAACTGCAAAAGTACGCAAAGCACGTAACCAAGGTCAAGGGATAGTAGCTTGGTGACATATCTCGTGCAGTACATGCACCCTACTAATTCCCATAGGGGCAGTTCTCCCGCTACCTATAGTATTTGCATGGTCAGCACGTTGATCGAATGGTGATGTTTTAATATTGTTTAAGCTTAAATGTGTTAATGCTAAAATGACGACATAACGCTTTATGCTGACAAAAGTAGCGTTGAAGAAGACTAAGCAGTTTTGCCACGCATCCGGAGCGGTCATGAATATGGAGAAAACTAAGATTTGGTTAATGGGGAACAAAACCGTCTATATTTGCTGGAACAGTGCACCGCTCGGGCACCTTGTGCCTTTGCATCGAATACGGAACACTGGGCCGCACTGCTCGTCAGCCCTCACGCTTGTCAAGCGCGCCTTTCAAGCATGAATGGGGTGAGCAGGACTTTCTGTGTTAGCCTTTGCGCAGTTATGCAATGGCTTCCTTGTCGCAAAGGTTATTTACGTGCGTCAGGTACTAAGCTGCTCATGAGATAAAGATCAGGCTGTGCATAGAGTATTCGCCGCTTTCGTGTGGGGGTACCAATCGGAACCAACGCGCAGGGATAATTTGTTTCTCCCTTCAGTATCTGCTGGGATAATGCATTTGTTTGTACACTAACTTATGCCTCGGTTTCTCTTTTACAAATTGGCAGATCGTTCACACTTTTACACCACGTCTACCCTTGGCTCTGGCTAACTAAAGGTGGACTAATTTGAGCATCACATTACAGTAGTAGCAATTAAGGGTGTAGCAAAATACGTTCCTCCCCAATGCCCTCTTTGCTTGGCGATGCTAAACGCGGGTATGTGCCGAGTCGTAGCAACCTCGCGAAGAAAAGATGCAAAGAAAAAGAATAGCGATAATAATGAAATAATCCCACCCCGGAGCAGTGGGAGTGCAGGCTGACCAGCTCTCAGCTCGAGACTTCGGAGCAACACAGTCTATACAAGGACAGGATTGTAGTAGGCGCGTTGCTTATAAATGTACCGTGGGCCACGGCGGCTGCATTTTTGATGGAGGCGAAAATGTTTGAGACCCGTGTACTTAGATTTAGGCGCACGTTAAAGAACCCCAGGTGGTCGAAATTTCCGGAGCCCTCCACTACGGCGTCTCTCATAATCATATCGTGGTTTTAGGACGTTAAATTCCAGGTAGTAATATTATATAAATGTACCGTGCATAAGCCAAGCCATTTAAAAAATACTGGTTTACTGCTAACTTCAATGTTCTGACTTGCTGATGTTTGAAAAGTTTGATAAACAGCGCGTAGACGAAAACGTGCTCTATTTTCGGAAAAAGACGTAATTACAGTCCCATTCCATTGCGTGCAAAAAGCGCTTATTTAATTCCCATTCCATTCCTCCAAGCGTTGTCCCCATTCCATTCTATTCGGGACGTTAACGTCCCATTCGGGACGTTAAACCTCAACAATTATTATTATTATTATTATTATTATTATTATTATTATTGGTATTAACACTTGATACTGGTAGAGTGTTGGTTTAAGTATATTGAATTACCAAAAATGAAAGCTCGAAGCCTTTATATTCAACCTGGTTCAATGTTTTCTCCTCAGTGCATGGGTTTAAACCGCACTCATCTTAAGCGTCTAGTCGTGTTTTGGATTTCTCAACTTGCTATATGACTGAAAAAAGTAAAAAGTACAAAGACCAGCAGAAGCCATTTCTTGACTTGTACCTCGCGAAAATACAAACTGCGGTGTAGCTTTTCGCATGCGACAGCAGCGCCAGAAGACGGCGGCCTATAGCGAGCAAAACAAGCAAAACTAGAGGAATATCATAACCTTCCCCCTTTATATATATATATATATATATATATATATATATCCTGCGGCAAGAGCATCCGTAATTCTGAAGTGTCCACATGCGCATACACGTGGATACTTGCGAATTATTACTAATAAGCAGGTGACAGACCCGCCACGGTGGTCTAGTGGTTATGGCGCTCGACTGCTGACCCGAAGGTCGCGGGATCGAATCCCGGCCGCGGCGGCTGCATTTTCGATGGAGGCGAAAAAGTTTGAGGCCCGTGTACTTAGATTTAGGTGCCGTTAAAGAACCCCAGGTGGTCGAAATTTCCGGAGCCCTCCACTACGGCGTCTCTCATAATCATATCGTGGTTTTGGGACGTTAAACCCCAGATATTATTATTATTAAGCAGGTGACAGAACATCCCCAACATTAATTTAGGCAAAACTCGGTGCGTGACACTCTCGCGTTAATTATGAAGCGTGTGTAGGGGGTTGTTTGTCACGTATCATTTCTGTTGTCCCCTAGCGTCCTACGTAAATAATAATTTCTTAGCGAACTTCTGCGAGTTTGAACATCTATCTATCTATCTATCTATCTATCCACCCATGACTATGTGCTCTCCTCGCCATTTCGTTAATGGGATGTATACCAAATTTGGTATGGCATAACATGAATGTAGGGGGAATATAAAGTACAGATGGTAACATGAAAATAATGACATGTACACCATGTAAGGCATGACTTACATGCCACGCTCATGGTGCGCTCGCGGCCGCTTCGCTAGCTTGATACACACCAAAATTGATATGGCGTGACAAGAGTGTATGACGAACATAAGTTACTGGTCCTAACGCGCAAATCATGGCAGGCATACCATATAAAACATGATTTACATGACATGGTCTTGGGGAGTTCGCGGTCGTTTAATGAATGCATATATACCAAAACTGATATGACGAGATATTTCTGTATGACGAACGTTAGTGACAGGTGGCATGTCATGTACAGCATCACTTACTTGGCACGCTCATGGTGCGCTCGCGGCCGGTTCGGTAGCTTGATATACAGCAGAATTGGTATAGCGCGAGGTGACTGTATGACGAACACGAATGACAAGTGGTAACGTGAAAATCATCACATGCATAACATGTACGGCATGGTTTAAATTACACTGTCATTGTGCGCTTCCGGCCGTTTTGTTAACTGGATGTATACCAAATTTGGTATGACATGATATGGGTGTGTGACGAACATAAATTACAGGTCATGAGTTGTGTATATCATATTCTACATGCATGCATGCGTGACAAACATGCGATATATTGTGAACTAGATGTCATGACATGAATGACTTCATCTGCCTCAAAGACAAACAAGGCGATGTATGCAACTGCGGTGCAACTCTACCCCATAAAGTCACGTCACGCGCTACCAATCTTGGTGCATATCAAGCATACGAACCTGCCGGGGGTGCACCATGAGCATGGCATGTAAATCATGCCTTACATAACATGTGCGCCATTATTTTCATGTTACCACATGGTATTTATGTTCGTCATACAGTCAGGTCACGCAATACCGATTTTGGTGCATATGAAGCCAGCGAACCGGCCGCAAATGCACCATGAGCATGGCATGTAAATGATATGCCTGACATGACATGCGTGCCATTATTTTTATGGTACACACTGTTATTTATGTTCGTCATAGAGTCAGACAGTTTTCATGGCGCACTGATCGTTATATGCGAGCCCGAAGGAGTCAATTTTACGCCAAACATAATTAAGAGCTGTCCGGCAATCATTATTGTGCATGAACCTTCTGCGGCAACCCCGCGAAACAAGCTGCACTAGTGCAGCGGAGACGCAAACATTCCCCGAAACAAAATTTGCGAATTCTCAATGTAACGCTTGCCTCACGAAGGCGGGTATCAGTCGTGAGAACAAATTTTTCGCGCCGTATTCTGTGCACGCAGCCACACAGCCCGTCCCTTGGCATCATTTTTCCCGCTCGGAATAGCAAGGAGGGCTTCGCCCGTTTCCCGCCGGTTGCTGGACCCAAAAGCACAGCATCCAGGCCTTCGATGCCTCGACAGGCTTGCGATGAAGTATCAAAACGATACGGGATGTCGTGATGTTCCTGCACGCTTTTCTGAGGCTATAAAAACAATCGCCCTTCAAAGCGCCGTGCGTCGGCGGCCGGGAGACAGTAGCGAGGCGAGCGAGCTGGACCCTTTATGTGGCGAAGCCAACGAAAGGGCGCGGCGGCGAAGAGAAAATGAACGCGGTACTTTTCCCGTTCCAGTGACTTTACAAAAACCGGCTGCTCGTGCGCTCTACAGAGACGTGACCACGGCTGTACTTGAACGACACGATGTAGGGAAAAAGTCGAATATACAGAGGAACAGGCCGACTTTCCTACTTTCTGCCGTTTAGTGTTTCTTTTCGAGTTTTTCGCTACAGTATAATATCCTTTCGTTCCAAGACAGTACATTTGAAAATGAACACAACTGAAATGATTGAGCACCAATCTATCCTTTGAAGAAGAAGTGGTCCGAAAGGGTGCGGCATAAAATGAGCTAAGAATAACAAGAATAAGAAGCGCTAAAGCATTTTTTGAAGGCCTTCAACGGATGTCAAGAACAAGAAAACGCTGCAGACAGTCCAGAATGGTGCGCCTTTTGCCTGGAAGGACCGCTTGATCTAGTCATCGCAATTCGAGCCATGCAACGTAGGACGGCACTGTGGGAAGCACGAGGATGGTGTTAATTTTATCGCAAAATATTGCTGTATCGTTCAATCGTTGCGATTTAAACTTTTTACGAGCTAATTCAACCCAAATGCAATGTTCCAATCTATAAGAGCGAAATCTAAATTTAACTCTTGAATACCGACGATAGTGGGCTATACAGATTTTAGCCGCATTATACAGGGTGTCCCAGCTATCACGCAGCACGATTTAAAAAAAGAGGAACGGCGTTACGCGAATCAAACCTACAGCATATTGTTCCTAGTACACTAGAGTAGCCACTGCTATTTTTTTTGTTGATGAGGTTTAATTAATTAGTCATAATTATATTTCTAACTCGACAAGTACTCGCCTAATTGTCAAAATGTCAATGAGGCGTATGTAGGCATGTTCAAATGGCATCTAACTGCGCTACTTTCAACAACGTGCTAATTGCGCGCTCATTTTTTCCGGCTGATAAAGAAAGCCCGCTAAATATGAAAAATAACACGTGACTACGCTCCCACCCGCAAAGGAAACCAGCGCTCTCAAATAAGCTTACTGCAAACAACCGCTTTGCCTGTTGCCTGTTGCGAAAGACAGCGTTCCGCATTTTGGCAAGGGTACAGGTCGGGCGCCAGCGATATGCGTGCAATTTCGCTGGGATTCAATCAGTTCAATAGTACGCCACAACCATTATCCATATCTCACGGCCGACTGTTCTCATTGATAACGCTGCAGGTGTTCTGATTACGGCCTGACTCTGTAAAGCCAAACGGTGCGTTTCTAGGCCGGGGAGTGGCAGATAGGGCGGTGCGTTTTTTTTTCTTTCTGCATTTTTTCCTTGATACTGTCTACCTCATAGGGAGCCTGTTTGAGGGCGCTGGTTCCCGACACGCGCAACAGTCTAGTCACGTGTCACTTTTCATATTTCGCGGGGTTTCTTGATCAAGCGGAAAAAAATGGGCGCGCAATTAGCACGTTGTTGAAAGTAGCGCAGTTAGATGCCATTTGAACATGCCTACATACGCCTCATTGACAGTTTGACTATTAGGCGAGTACTTGTCGAGTTAGAAATATAATTATGACTAATTAATTAAACCTCATTAACTGAAGAAATAGCAGTGGCTACTCTAGTGTACTAGGAACAATATGCAGTAGGTTTGATTCGCGTAACGCCGTTCCTCTTTTTTTAAATCGTGCTGCGTGATAGCTGGGACACCCTGTATATGTGAGGTAATTTGGTGACATGAGCGCCCTGCCAAAATATGTTGGAGCAGCCCCAACCAGATTAGCAGCAGCAGCAAAAAACTGCTCTTTCTCGGTGGACCTGACTGTTTTAGAAAAAAAAAAGAAAGAGTGCCACACATATCTCGCACGAAGACAGGTTTCAGGACTGGGGACAAAAAATAAAAGAACAGATCGCCGACTGTTAGCTACTCCTTCATAAGGGTACGCGCCTGTACGATCACCGAAAAGTAATTTTGTTTACCCAGTAACAGTCACCTTGGTGCCCCCCTCGATAAAATCTTAACATCAGCTCCCGGTTCCACAATTTAAACGAAACGTCAGGATTATCACAGCTAACGTTGATAAAATGAGTTGCGTTATCGTATATACTGGACTCGGTTTCAAACAACAGGTTCGTAACAACAAATAATTTAACGTTTTTACCACTCGAAATGAGATTTATTCTTTCTTAGGCTGAGTAATGCGTGAACGTGCTTTGAGCATTAGAAATAAACTCACTTATATACGAATATCAATGTGTCGTTACGCATCACTTAGCGTTTGGTTGTTTTCAGTTTCTCGCATTTCATTTGCAGCAGGTCGCGACGCCTCACACGCAGGCTCGTGCTCGACTCGAGCATACCACGAGACTTGCGGAGGTATACATTTTGTTGACTGAAGTTCTTGCATATCTGCGACAGCATTGCCCCTCATCTGTTAAACTGAGTGTAAATGTAAACCTTCCATTTGCAAAGAGTATCGAACCTTCTTTCTCGCGTAAAACAAAATGCGGGAGGCTTCCTTCATTGGAGATATGGAGGAAACATCTATGCGCATGCGTGAATTTTGTTCCGCGCGCGGAAAGCGTCAGTTCCTGGCAAGCGGCCCACGACTGAGGACGTTTAAGGAGCGCTATCCAAATCCCAGCAAGTTTTAAAAAGACTGAACAACAGGAGCAGCTATATTGAATTGAGTTTCGCCGAAATCATGGCGACACTCGAGCAGAAACCATCTGCAAGGTTCATTAGGCTATCGGTGACGACGACATGAGGACCTCTCGGACACAGGAGTGGTACAACCGCTTCACAAGTGGCCGCACACCAGTGGACAGGGAACCGGGTTCAGACAGAGCATCAACAAGCCGAGATCAGAATGTAACTGCAAGCGCGGAGTTTGGTCAAGGAGGACCGCCACACCACAGTCTAAGAACTTCCGAACGAGATAGATGGAGTTATGCATTGGATCAGTATACGCAAGGATTTGGGCATGAGGGGAGTGTCCGCAAAATTGGTACAAAAACTGCTTGCGATGGAGCAGAAGAAACTGTGTCAAGAAAACATTTATGCGATTCCTCAAGCTCCCTACTGCCCTAACAGGCTCCGTGTGACTTGGCGTTTCTCAAGCTGAAAATGCCGCCGAAACGAATCAGATTCGAGCCAAGATATTTGGAATGCGACGACCCGATTGATCAATCCTAAAGGTGTATGCCAGAAGTGTGTCCAACAAGGACGGGAGCGCTAGGAGAAGTGCGTCCATTAGAGAGGAGATATACTGAAGGGAATGAGTGTTTTGCACCTTCTACTCAAATTTATTTCTCATGACCTAAAATTCGATACTTCTCGTACTTCTCGGACGCACCTCGTATGTATAGTAGACTTCATCAATGCTCCCGACACAGATCGCAACCTGGTGAAGGTAATGGTCATTGCTCCTGTACACAGACTATTCTTCCACTGCAGGCCCTCCTCTCCCATCCGCGAATATGCAATATCTAGCTTCATTATCTTGATCATATGAATCTATAAGTACCTTGGAATATGCATGCGCTCCGCTACGCGAGACTGTGTGCTATAGCTACCCATATCTGCAGTTAACGTGTAATTAGGATTAATACATACTTGGTTATGCCTCCGCCGCTCTGCGCCAATATAACGGGTGCCCCAGCTATCTTTAGCCAAGGGTTAAAATATGTAATATTAGAGACAGGCGAGTGAAATCAGTTGCAAATTGCTGACAGTCATCTTGTGCACTACAGACAATTTTTTGTTTGGTAATTAGGATTATTCAACTAAATCGCTAAACATTCACTTTAGGCAGGAATTGCGACTTTAAAAGTTCGAGAGCGTCTTCAGAAACCCCAATTGCATTATTTGCTATAAAGAAAGTCACGTATACCATTTTTAGCTGCAAAGAAAGCCCTCAAAATACAAAAAGAACCACATGACTAGCGCATTCGCGCGCAGCGAACATGCTGCTCACAGCAGTGGTTTGAGCTAACGAAATCAGCTGTGGCCGCGACACGCTGGCTCCGTTGCAGCGGTAGGCCGATATGTTAACGGTGGTTTCTTGGCCGCGTCAGCCAGTTGGCGCGCGTGACGGTGCAAGTTGTACCGAGTGCGGGCCAAGAAACCACCGTTAACTTATCGGCCAGAATACAATCTGGCACGCATCTACGAAGTTTAGTTCTGGGTGACCATCTAGTCTTTGTTCTTTGCATGCAAGAGATGATTTCAACTTCGTGAAGTGTTCAATACCTTCCTGCATGACGAGAAATACCAGAGGGGCACTAACGCACCTTATCGTACCTAATTTGTAGAGCACTACATGCACTTCAGTCTATTCCCAGTGTATTCCACAGAATAGAGAATTTTCATTACACTAAAGGGTTAGTTGATTCGGCGCAAAATGCTTATGTTCTGCCATAAAAAAACAAACTAGCGCGACTAAGACGACTGGTCGACGGCACTGAACGTGCGGTCAGATTGTTTCAATGTTTGCCAGCGGTGCGGCTACATTTATCGGCAGTGGTAACAGATATGCACCATATAAAGGAAACCACGCCAGGACAAAAGTCACGGCGCCGATTTCTAAGCTTTACAACTCGCAGAATCCGCGAAAAGAGTGCAAACACGCGACTACCTTCAACCAAAACTGAAGTGAACACATCACGGTATCGCAGTCAAGTTACCTTACTCGGTAGGCTTTGAACACATTTCTTGTAGTTGTTGGCGCAAATGTCACGGTATCGCACTCAAGTTACCTTACTCGGTAGGCTTTGTGATGTATAGGCTCCGTGCAGACGTAACTCCGCTGCCCGAGCGAAGACGTCCCTAGCGGCAAGAAGCGCAGATTTGGCGGGATGCTCTGACGCGCTCGCAATGGGGTGAAATCGAGGAACTATGCTTTTTACGATGACTATACTTTTCGTGCTTTTCGCGCTTGGCCAGTGACCAGAGCGACGGTACGTCCGCGTTATCAACGCGATCAGTCAGCCGCAGGTGGTGGACGATAAGAATAATATAGCAGACAACATCGCTCCGCGATTGCACCCCTGCTCGCTCCACGCTCCCACTGCGACGGAGCGAGGTATTTTCGCCGGCAGTTCGTTTTGTGCCGGTTCCGCTGTTCGTACGAATGCCGAACTCAAGGAATAATTGCTGCATTGTTGGGTGCAATAACACCTACAGGAATTCTCCGGGCACGCGTTTTTGCCGGTTTCTATTTAGAGAATATGAACGGAATCGGCGTGAACGGTGGATCGCACTCGTTCGACGACAAAAGTGAGTTTTGTGAATAGATGGGGTATTTTTTTTTCTGGGGTTGCATTTGCCCGTGATTCTTGATCTGCCCAGCAACACTTCTTCCAGGACGCCGTGAACGTGCCCCGCTTCGAGGAGGTCCCTGCCCTTCTTCAGATTAGCTCCACGGAGGAAACTATAGAAATATATCACGTAGCTCTCTGAATCCAAACGTAATAATAATTGGCACGCTTTGCAGTGCCATGGCAGCAAAACACGAGCCACGACGACGAACTCGGCTGCACTGGTTAAGTCGGCGCAGCGAATGCAGCGCCATGGCCGTTCGATGGAAAGCGTTTTTTCATTCAGCGGCCGTGACAGTGCAATTGCTGGTATCGCCAGTTTCAAGCTGCCGCTGAGTTCGCTGCCGCGTTAGCCCGAAGGCGATAAGCTGGGATTGTTTGGTGAGTGAGACGGCCCGCGTTACACGTGCGCAGTTTCGCTCAACGGGCTCGTCACCTCCGTTGTCTTCCGCCAGCTCATGTATTTATTATTGCCGCATTCGCCTGAGCATACACGAGGTCTGGCGAAAAGAAGCGCCCGCGCTAACGCTACGTTCTCGGACAGCTGCTAACAATTTGCCGTCTTTTGGAAGCAAACGGGAAAGGAAACGCCTCAAGCGAAGCACCAAAACACTACGCAGTGGCTTGCCGCCGCCTGCATTGTCTGCTCCCTTATCCCGCCAGATCTGCTGCCGTGGCCGCTTTGGCGCTGGAAGCAGCGCGCGACTGCGGCGGCTCCTAACGTATGCACGGTGCCCATAGGACGGCAACATGCTAGGTGTCGACGGAAGCCGGTCGAGTTGAAAGAAGCGTCCCAAATTCTTCGCAGGAGCAAATAAATGAAAGAATAACAGGACTACTGTGTATTATTAAAGCACTGCTCTCATCATCAGATTTCTTTCTCTACGAGAGTAACTATCTGCTGTTTTTATGTTGGCCCGTTGTCCGTTACTATACTGAAGCGCATTCCTCATATTCATATTGTGGTTCTGGCACGTAAAACCCGGCGAATTGTTATTACGCTTGAAGGCTTTTTATGCTAATGTCAAATTTCTGTATTACCACTCTGCTCTGAGCAAATGAAACGTCGTTACCACCTGCAGCGGAACACGAATGCTCCAACGAAAATATTATAACGCATAACTCACCTTCACTTAGAGCGCTGTTGGTAGAACCATGAGGCCTGGCTCCTGGTACGCAGACACCAAGCCATGCCGATACGCAGATGCTCGATCGGTGAATCGGTCGTCCAAGCACATCTGCAGGAAAACGCGAAGTGCCCACCGCGGGAAGAAGCCGCACGGATCGTTGCCAACACAGAGTTAAACCACTGTTACTTGTCGACCATGCGGCTTTGCCTTTTATACCAACATCGCTACCACACGCATGCGCAAACTGCTTCAAGAATGGAACATTCGCCACGCTTCTTTTTTTTTTTTTGGCTGCTGTACGCAAAGTCTGGTCTGACATGAACGCTGTCAGAATCCAGTCGTAATTTGTTTTTTTATTTAAATTTTCGTTTTTATTTGCCCAGCAAGTGTCACAATTTCTTTGGGCTTATCAGCTGCCGATGTTGCCTGTACGCGCGACTGAAGAACAACGCACGCGCTTTTACGTGACCGTAGTATAACTTCGTGCAGTTTGCATGTCTTAAAGGAGGGGTGACAGAAAATTTGTGAACCTCTTTTTTTTTCTCCCAAACAGTGGCGACAGTCTCGTTAATAACGGCAACGAAACTCATTTGCCCCAGCGCGAGACGAATGTTTATTTATATGCTCGTATATTAGGACTTGAGGCAGTTTCGATTTCGAAAAGCACTCCAGGGTCCCGTGACGTAGCGGCCTACTCGTTAAACAAGTACTGACATGAATTTTAAACATTTTCGAATTATTGCTCCAAATAAAAATTCGGCAGATCCCATGCTTTCTGGGAATCGGCTTCATGCGAAGCAGTCAGCGAGTACTTCTATGCTGTATTTTATGGCTTTGAGCCAAGCGTTACGAGGTTGATCAAGGTGATTTGTAAGTGTACTAGCTGTGTGCACATATTGGGCTTACCAGGCACGTCGACAACACTGGCGTTTAAAGTGTAACTTACGGTGCGACGTAACGTCAGCCCTCACGTTAGAGTACATACGCCAGTATTATCGAAACTAAATGCACTTTACGGTGCAATCATGGGAATATCATACGTAACTTTCGTTAATGTATTCTTCCGGGGTCGAGCAATCCTTCATTATAGCTTGCTAAACCATGGGAATACAAATGTAATGTTTATTAGACTGCTATAAAAGCGGAGCCAACACTGAAACCAGAGACGTTAACCTGACATGCCGCCTGTATCATAGGAGTACATGTTTATTGCATTGTTATACAATCATGTACCCAGCACTACAACCACAATTCATGTTGCACCGACATTACGCCTGCATTGGGTGTTTTTCCAAAGTAGCTTCTAGACCTGGCGTGGCTCTGTGGTAGAATACCTGGCTGCCACGCAGAATCCTTGGGTTCGATTCCTGCTGAGATCCTAGCTTTTATTATTTCCATTCGAGGTCAACGCTGCCGATGTCGGTTTTTCTTAATGCTCCGGCATTAAAATTACCAATCTGTGTTCTCGCCGTTCCTGGGTAGACATGAAGTGGCAATCACCTGTGGCGCATACCAGTACACCGCGGCCCTTGGTAAACGGGTGTGTGCCACACGTGTCTGGAGGAAAGGGTTTGACGACGTACGCGACAGGATTTTCATAGTATTCATGTCATCACCCGACAGTCATATTCGTCACACGCAAAGAAAAGATATATATATATATATATATATATATATATATATATATATATATATATAAGGAATGAAGAAAGAAACTACGACTTCCGTTGATTCGGCACTGTACACTCTTAGCAAACGACCGCTTAAAACAACGCATATAAGGCGGAAAGTAGGTCAAATTTTCGACGCTTATAAATGGCTCTCTAAGCGGCCTACTTATACGGCTCTTTCATGCGGCCCTTCTTTATACGGCCTCTGGCTAAGCGGCTCTTTCTTATGCGGCCTAAATTTATGCGGCTCTTCCCTATGCGCGGCCATCGCGTTGCCAGAAGGCCGTTTAAAAGTGACCGCTTAAAGTAACGCATACCGTCGATGTGGTTAAGCGGTATTTCAGGTCAAATCTGTCCGGCTTATATACGGCTCAATATGCGGTCGAAATATATGCGGTACTTTTCGCAAATTTTTAGAAAAAAAAATTCTTCTACGTTGTAGTTGATCGTGCAGTGTTCCTCTTTTTTTTTCTTTTGTTCTCTTCAGCCTTTTAACTCATGAATATGCATTTACACATCACAAGAACACTGCACAGAGAGACAAACCATGTATCAACACACACACACACTCCACCACGGGGATTTGAACCCAGGCCAACCGCGTGACAAGCAGACACTGTAACCACTACGCCACCGCACCACACGATCTGGGTGGACTTCCGCGGCTTTATATATGCACTTCACGTTATCTTGGACGATTTTACGATCGGCTACAACGCTATAATTTTGCATATATGAGAGGCATCGTTCGCGTATAATGCGCGTGTATACGTGTGCACGACCTTAAGCGAACCCTCGCGGGCAGTCACAGTCAGTTTGTGTGTGGAATTATGTTTCTCGTCCGACGGCTTGCGCATCCCGCACGGAGACAGAGGTGAACAATGAACGATGCGTTTCCGAGTGCATTTCCATTTGCCGGCATCATACAGCAGCCGAACGTGCCCTGATGTGCAACCAGCCGCCAAAGAAAAGTTTTCTGCGATGTTTGACGCAGTACAGGCGGTGGAAGTCAGCTGATCTCATCTCTACTTGGCGAAGTACAGTCTCCCACGTCCTTCGCGAGCATCGCGTTGATGTCGGTGCGTTTATACGGACAGTATTATGTAGAGGTTCATCTCAGAGAATCGGATTAAAACACATAATCGCTTATTCGCGCAACTCATGGGTTTGGTGTAGTGCAGCGCGTACGAGGCGACGGACCAGCTTTCAGAACGGGCGCGCTCATTTCTCTCTCGAGTGTAGCATAGGCGATGAAGAAACGTTGTTGAGTCGAAAGAACAACGAGCCTTCGCAGAAAAAGAATGCAGTCTCCCGAGCTCGAGGCTGACGGCGCGGACGAGCGATGCCGTGGGATTGTCATGCTGGGGAGGACGGCGGGTCTGAGGTTGTTCGTTCTCGTGGTTCGTTCGTTGTTGATAGTTGGAAGTGATGCTCCCCTTGGCTTCCACAAACGATGAAACGTATAGTGCATGACTGGCGCGGAAAGAGCACGCATGAAATCGCTTGCATCACCCGTTAGAACATATGTTTCCTGCCAAGCGTCGCATCAAAAATAGCAATGCTTGAAATCGAATGAAGTCACAATATGATCCAGCTTTCAAGGATAAAACCAGGGGCGTAGCCAGAAATTTTTTTCGGGGGGGGTTCAACCATACTTTATCTATGTTCGTGCGTGCGTTTGTATGTGTGCGTGCCTATATACGCAAGCAAAACTGAAAAATTTCGGGGGGGGGTTTGAACCCCCCCCAACCCCCCCCTTGGCTACGCCCCTGGATAAAACCATGCTATTTCTTCAAAAGTCAGAAGTGGCCTGAAGGATTCAGAAGGATCATGTGAACAATTATACTGAATGATGCAAAGATTAACTTGAAACATTCTAATATTTAATAGGTGCTGTTAAATCTAAATAATAACCCCAAATTAAATATGCACTTGTTTTGCACCTTGAAGCTTCATGAACGTTAAGCTCTATAACATGCCTCAGTTGACCACATATCAGCGCCGAACAGCGATCTGGTGGAGGCCCTGTGTTGGGAAACATAGCAGGTTGAAGGTTGTTTTCGTATTCCACCCATTGTCGACGAGTGAAAGTGATTCTTTCCTTGGCTACGAGATGTGATCGGAGCAACAAGGGCCAGTATTACTTCACTCCACGTCATCCAGTCGAGTATGCTTTGAGCTTAACAACGCTTTAACGTATAAACTAGCAGAATGCTAGAAGTGGCTGAACTCGGGCAGTAATCTTGACTTCTAGGAATAAATGTTCACCTGTCTTAAAAATGTGCAGTCAGTAGCATCCTGCTTGATTCGGATCATGGGACACGACATGCAAACGTAAAATACTAAATAGTAGATATAGAGGAACAATTCTTTTACTCAGTAGGTGTCATAATTGCAAATAACAGCTGCAAATAAAAAGCACGCTTTCACACTAATAGCACACCCATAAATGTTGAGCTTTACGTGTCCCAGTCAACCTCCCTCATGTTCAATACCCGGGGCGTAGCCAGAAATTTTTTTCAGGGTGGGGGGGAGTCATCCACGCTTTATGTATGTTTGTGCATGCGTTTGCATGTCTGTGTGTATATATACACAAGCAAAATTGAAAATTTTCGGGGGGGGGGGGGTTGAACGCCCTCCAATGCCCCCCCCCCCCTGGCTACGCCCCTGTTCCATACCATGTAGCTTTACGTGCACCTTTATTTAAATATAAGCTGTCATGCAACATCCTTAGCTTTGGCTGGTACAGCAGCTAATACAAACTGTGCTTCAGAATCCAAGATTTATTGCCAGTACCAACACTAGCTATACACAATAACATTCTGTAGTAGTTCAAGCGCAAGTGTTGCAGCTTTTTTTTCAGAATTAGCAGCTCATATAGCGCACACATAAGCATGCAGACATACACGTCTAAATGTGCAGCTATTATTCTTTTTTACGAAGAACTGCGTGAAATAAACTGGCACAAGGAGACGCATGGACAAGCGTCTTCCTTGTGCCAGTTTATTTCGCGCAGTTCTTTGTAGTCATGGATTACCAACTTGCCCAGCGATCAATTCTTCAATATTATCCTTTACGTGCAGCCCCCTTCCGTGGCAGTTACCACGGCACACCATCTGTCAGACATTGTGCCACATAAAGGGTATTTGCATATAGTACAAGATTTGTCCTTCACTAAATGTTGAGACCTGAAATGTATTTGTTATTTTTCTGGTACCATTTCAAAACATGACCTTTCCCTTGCAGTGTTGAGACATATATTTGCAATAAGTTAGTCAGGCATCGAGTCCAAATCCATCACTGTGCCAGCCTGGCACTTAATTATGTATGCATGGGTCCCTTATTTCCATTCTCTGCTTCAAGCCCTTCCCTTCACCCATTACTGTAGAACTGTGGCATTTAGGTGTTCCATCTGGCACCGCTAATTGTTGTTACATTTTGTGCCATTTCTTCGAGTACCCATGCCAGTATTTAGTGCACTAAGTGAATGAAGGAACATGTTATGCTGCTGCGCAGCTTGCATACTGAGCAGAACAATGAAATGTAGAGCCATGAGAGAAAATATAGAGAATATTGTCACGCTACAACGCAAACACAAGACAGTGAGAAGTTCTACAAGAGTAGGAGGACAGCTTGTTGACACAAAAAAAAATAGCAGGCACAAACATGTCTAGCAAGACTGAAACTTGGGCTAGTTGGTTGTCCTTCATGATGAACCAGCAGCACAACCACACACAGAGGAAAGGTACACGAAACACAGCACTGTGTTATGTGCCTTCTTTCCTATGTCCGTGTGTGGTTGCACTGCCGGTTCATCATGGACAAACATGATGTCTTCGGCAAAATCCCAAAGACCCACTAGACATTGATGTTCATTGATGTCCCCATTGTCTTTCTCACCTGCAGAGCACACGCATCACTACATATACAATAGGATGCATTGCAAGGGTTCTTCACCTATATGCTCTCTTGTTGGAGTAATAGGGCATTGTGTGAACAAAATAACGAAGGTAAAAATAAAATCACCCTAAAATACATGCCATATTCTTTATTGCTCAATTTTCAACCTCCACGTGTTCCACTTCAGCACCTGTGCACATAATGGCGCCCTAAAGGATCTCTGAAGTAGTTTCTCTGAAGTGGTTTTCAAAGCTGCTATTGGATTAGATTAAGCTAATTGAATCTCATGAACTTATCCTTTCAAAACAAATAAGGGGGCAGTCCACTTGTTATTTTCTAGCAAGCTACCTTAGCAATTTGGCTTTGAACGTGTGCACTTTCCTTGCAATTGTGTTCCAAACAATATTAACTACAAGACACATCATTCTACACTCTTAAAAGAAAAGGTAGTGCTACTTACTAACTTTGAGGTAGTAAATTGCTGTCACAACATTCACTACCTAAGTAGTAACTGCAGGTAGTAAACGGCAAGGTAGTAAAGTTACTACCATGTCATTTACTACCTGCAGCTATTACATACCAAAGGTAGTAACAGAAAGTTAGTAAATTTACTACCATGACAGTTACTAGTTCCTGTTACTACTTATTGGAAGGTAGTAAGCTAAGCTAGTAACATTACTACCACGACGGTTATTACTTAGTTACTAAATGCAGGAAAATAGTATTTGTAAGTTAGCAAATTTCCACCGTGCATGTTAGCTATTTGCAGCAACTATTGATGAAAATTTGCTACATCATTTGATAACGTCAGTCAACTTCATGAACTAGAAAAATTGCATCTTACTTAACACAAGGAGCATGCATCAGCTAATCTCACAGAAAAAAAAATTAATGTATTTCAATAAAGAGACTAATGTCTTTAGACATCAGAATCATTAGACTGTCTTTTGCCAGTCTAATGCGCTTTCTCATGCACACCTAATGAGGGTCTACAAGGAATTGGCTGCTGTTAGTGTGTAGAATTCTGATGTATGAGTTTCAGCGTATTGCAGCCTTATGCCTGCAACAGCATGTTTGCTGCACACAGGTCAATAAATCTTTTTGTGGTTAACAATACGAAAGTGTGTAGGCTTTAGAGGATTGTGACAAAAATATCAGCAGAACATTTCCAGCAATGACTATATCAACAGCGTTCTTTACACGTAAGAGTATTTTGAAGCCAATAAGTAATCTTGTAGGCCTATGATGCAGGCATTTGGAAACAAGCTCTACATTGTCAATTTATTTAGTTTCAATGGGACAATAAATGGGGCTAGTTGATTCAATTCCCATGAAAGTGCAGTTTTATAATCACAAACAAACCAATAAGATGATACGAGAAGTTTCCAGGAGTAAGTGCTTTTTTATTTAATTTCTCGACGCGGCACTGACGATAGGCTCTCCTGTGCTGCACTGTTGTGGTGGTACAGTTGCTGTATTTGAAACCTGCAAGAGAGAGTGTGAAAATGTAGTTTGGCATTGAAGCGAACAGCTTAGCGCAACACATCAACAGATGCTGCAATTTATGATTGATGACTTTCTGTTTCGAAATAGTGATATCATTTTTACCATTTTACTTGAATAATCCACGTGTATTCAATGCCCAACCCCATAGCCTTGGCTTAATGCTGCTTTGATCAAAAACATAAGAAAACAAACCGCTATACAGCACTTCTGAGGGCTGTGGTGTCATAGATAGGCCAGCTATCATATACAGGCCAATTAGCTCGGTCAGCTTCTTTGATGTAACGTTGCATAACAGCATCCTTTCGCTACTCAAATGGTACTCAATGCATGACTCCTGGATGACTCCAGGAATAGGCTATTCTGCCACGAGAAACGCCCTCATCCAATCATGCCCTCAGTGGACGGAAACAAGTTTTACGATTCAAGTGGAACGCTCGAGGAGCGCGGGGTTCCCTAGTGCTCTTTTGAGCTCCCTAGCTGAAAAGATGCTCGTCACTCTTAGAACGACCAGAAATAACAGGCCAAACAAGCACACTTGCTCTCCCTTGGCTGACGTTCCCTACATTCACGGTTTCTCTCATAGGTTGAAGAAGACTGCAGGCAGAGTAGGCATAAGAGTTTTATGCTCCATCCCAAACAATCTGGCCTCCCTATGCAGGCTAGTTAACAGGGATGAAACAGTATCCTTTTGCTGTGACAAGAAGCACAGAAATCATTTCATTGAATGCGTGAAGAACGTCATTTATGACATTCCATTATCATGCAGAAAATCATATGTAGGACAAACCGGACGATGCATAAATTACAAAATGCGTGAACATGCCAAATCTTTAAAAGCAACAACAGGCAGGAACCTGGCATTGTACATCATGCGGCTGCTCCCCATTGCTTGACAATGTGCAAGTTCTCATGAAATATCGGGAGTAATGTGCTCACAAAATTTATGAGGTGCACATAATTCACAAAAGGGGAGCAGCTTGCGTTAGCGCGCTATCACTAGCACTATTTGACGAAGAAATTAGCTGCCATGAGCCTCAATTGTGATCACTAAGCTTGTTGTCACATGTTTTGTTTTCTTGTTTTGTTTTCTGTTTTATTGTTAGTGGTTGCAGTTTTCTAGCCTTGCTGTCACTTGCTTAAAAACCTTTCTTTTTCAGACCCTGGTTCTTCGTTTTTGTTGATTTATGAATGTCAGACTTTTAGCGGTTTTAATCAGTTTGGTATTGACCACCATGTCATTGTTCTTTTTTGCCATTTTTTGCTTGTGTTTATGTTTTAATGAAATCGGCTTCTGCCGCATCTTGTAAACCCTATCCAAAAAGAAAGCCGGGCGGCCGAGTCACTTGATAGCATTTGTGCCATTTTTCGATTTTTGCTCGCCTGCCTACAGATTCTCAGACTTTCCAATAAGGAAATCAGTTGATAGTCAGCTCTGTGCCCTGTATGTTCTTCGTCCCGTTGTCTGCGCTCTTTTGCCACAAAGAAGAATCCACATTCAAGTGCGTTGTTACTAGTTAAACATCTTGACAGGATAGCACAGCTACTCAAGAAAAGAGCACATAGCAGTGCTGAACTCACGACTAACTTTTCTAGAAATCACGCAGATACTTAAGATATCACCTGAACCCAAGTGTTTTCACAGAGATAACATCATATACAATGGTCGATTCCACGAAAGATAAAAAAAAAGGTGTATACTTGATGTTTCCGATTTTCCTGATAATTTTGTATGTTGTGCACATATGATTGCACAGCACGAAATCGCAATTTGTTTTCACATAAAAATTTTTTTCAACACAGGAAAATTCGACGAGCGTCGCCGGTTGACGACGACCATCTTACGAAGAGTGCGTTTTCGTAAATTCGCAACCATGCTGGCAGCTACTGAAGCTATACATTACAAATATCTTTCTATTTAGCATAAGTAGAAGTGAAGAAGAAATAGCTCTTACAATTTGATGGAATTCTGAGCAAATTATGCATTTTTAAAAATTCACGACAAACGCTGCGTTAGTGAAAATTAGTCAAATTTGGGACGCTATGGTTACTTCTGTGAACATCTTAGTTTGTTCATATTTGCTGTATGAATAGGCCTTTATATGAATAATGAACCTCTGCACTTGTATTTCTCTAATAATTTTCAAAGTAGTAAATTTTCATGTATTATTTGTATGGTCGCCCATTTGATGTCGTCACCGATCATCATGCACTATGCTGGCTGTCATCATTGAAGGATCCCTCGGGCCGTCTCGCCCGCTGGGCACTTTGCCTGCAAGACTACGACATCCGCGTGCTGTACCGCAACGGACGCCAGCATGCTGATGCCGACGCCCTCTCGCGTTCCCCCTTGCCTGACGCCAATGCCTCCTGCTCAGTATCTCACATTGCTGTTTCTTCCATCGACGTTCACACCATCACTACCGAGCAGCGCAAGGATAAATGGATCACCTCGCTGATAGACTTGCTCACTGATCCGTCGGCAACACCAACCACTCGCCCGTTGCGTCGTCAAGCCCACAATTTCGCCATTCGTGACAACCTACTGCACCGACGCAATTACAACGCCATCGGCCGCCAGTGGCTACTTGTGATACCCCGAAGTCTGCGTGCTGAAATATGCGAGTCCTTCCACTCTGATCCGCAATGCGCGCACTCTGGGGTATCCAAAACTTACCACCGCATTCGACAACGATACTTCTGGCGAGGGATGTACCGTTACGTGCAGAAGTTCGTCCGCTCCTGCCTCGATTGCCAACACCGAAAACCTTCAACGCACGTGTCACCAGTCGGTCTACAACCATTACCTTGCCCTAACCATCCGTTTGGGCGCGTGGGCATCGATTTGTATGGACCACTTCCTCTGACCTCGGCTGGTAACCGTTGGGCCATCATCGCCGTTGACCATCTAACGCGATCTGCCGAAACCGCTGCCCTCACAGCGGCTACAGCGTGCGATGTTGCCTCCTTCCTGCTACACCGATTCATGCTGCGTCACGGTCAACCCTAGAAGCTTCTCAGCGATCGAGGCCGTGTCTTCTTGTCGGAAGTCGTCGAAGCCATTCTCAAAGAGTGCCATGCTGTTCACCGCAAAACTACTGCTTACAACCCGCAGACGAATGGCCTAACCGAACACTTTAACCACACGCTCGGCGACATGCTCTCAATGTATGTCGCCGCCGATCACACAAATTGGGATGCCATTCTGCCCTTCGTCACCTACGCCTATAATACCGCCCCTCAGAACTCTACTGGTTTTTCACCCTTCTTCCTGTTGTACGGAAGGCACCCGTCGCACACCATTGACACGATACTACCCTACAAGCCGGATCCATCTGACTGTGCGCCTATTTCTGACACAGCCAGGCTTGCTGAAGAGTGTCGCAAGCTTGCAAAGACCTTTACAACGCACGAACAAGAGCGGCAGAAGAGCCTTCACGGTGGCACCACCACTTCTGAGTCCACGTTAGTCGCCGGAGCGCTCGTATGGCTCTCGGTCCCTACCACTGCAACTGGCCTCTCTTCAAAACTACTGCCGAAATACGAAGGCCCCTACCGGGTCATCGAGCGCACATCACCGGTCAACTACCTGATCGAACCCATCGAACCAGCTTTGGACATGCGCCGTCGAGGGCGCGACATAGTCAACGTGGAGCGCCTCAAGGCCTACTAACCCACTAATAGTGACAAGCTGTTAGGTCGCCGAACGGCTCCCTTTTAACCATTACGTTTATTGCAGAGAGTAGTGAAGACAGGACAAGAAGGGACACAGATAGGCGCTATCTTTTAAGTGTTTTTTGGACTCAGATCACACATATTTATAATTTAAAAAGAAAAACTTCAACATGCGCAGGCACAGCTGCGTCCAGGAAAAATAGTTATTTCTTTGACAAGTAGTGTAATGACACACTAACGCAATCTCGGCCAAGATTATGAATACTTGCTGACTCAATAATCAATGTAGTATAGTTTCTTTACTGTTTGGCAAACAGGCAATCGCTGCGTTTCTTTACATTGTTGCAATGTTCCCTGAATCTTTCCTTGAGGTGTTGCCCCATTTGCCCTCTATAATGCTTACCCCGTGATAGGAGTATCTGATAAACGGTACCTTATATGCAGGGCACGTAACATGTCCTGTGATTCTTATTGCAGCCAAGCCTCTCCTCTGAGTATCTGGGTTGCTGCTTTTCCATAGTTTAACATGCTTATTTGAGGCCATGAACATTATGCTGATGATTCCGAGCACCAACCGTTTTTATATTGTTGAATATTCCGTGCAGATATGGCATCGTGGCAAACATTTTTCGGCCATCAAGATTTGGCTTTTTTTTTTTTTGGCTTGGCAACTGGAAGGTGGTTTTCTGGGTAGGGCATATGCAAACGATACAGCAAGGTGAACAGGATATCCTGCTTGTGTCAGGGGAGTTCTTTGGAAATTAAGGCTTGTCCACAAGTAATAGGAACAGAAATTTTACTGCGTTAGCGAGCCACAGTGGCATAGGCAGAAATTCATTTCGGGGAAGAGGGCAAGTGGGGGCATGGGCCCAGTCTGCTACCCCCTCGCTACGCCACTGTCCGAGCAGTGTCAGACAATGCACCTTTCTACCATTATTGAGTGGGAGAAACTAAGAGGCAGCAATGGCTTGTTTCCCATCAGTTCGTATAACTAGCTCATGCACTTTTTATGCAAATGAAATTGTACATTCAGGAACCTGATATGGTACAATCCTTGCCCGGATGCTCGTGGGTAAGCACCAGTGGGTGTTAGTAATCATGTGCCAGTGTTAATATGTTAGTGGCTTCAGATTCGAAAGAACCTTTGTGGTATTTAATAAAGAAAGACGCAGTCATCCTCATATCTAAAACATTTAAAAACTTATGTGCTTGCATATTGTACTAAATAATCATGTTCCTATTTCTTGTGGACGAGGCTTGATTTCAAGAACTCGCTGGATGCAAGCAGGATATCCTGCTCCCCTTGCTGTATTGGCTGCAGAAGCCCTACTAAACAAACACCTTCCAGCTGCCAGGCCAAAGAAATGGCTAATCGTGATGGCCAAAATATGTTTGCCACTATGTCATACCTGCACGGGATATCCGACAATATAAGAACGGTTGGTGCTCGGGCAATCATCAGCATAGTGTTCACGGCCTCAAGTAAGCGTGCTAAACTATGAAAAGGTTGCAACCCAGACACTCACTTGGCTGCAATAGGAATCACAGGACACATTATGTGCTCTGTAAGGAAGGCATCGTTTATCAGATGATGGGATAAGCATTATGTGGGGCAAATGGGGCAGTGTATCAAAGAAAGGCTCAGGGAAGACTGAAACATAAAGAAAGGCCGTGATGACCGGTTAGCTGAACACTGGAGCATGTGTGGTTGCTTCCCACTTTTTGATGAGAGTTTCATCGTGCGTATGCACAGCAACGAAACTACTACATTAAAATTGAGTCAGCAACTATTAATAATCTTGGCTGAGATTGCATTAGTGTGCCTTCACTATCTTTAACAAAGAAATAATTATTTTTCTTCGATGGAGCTGTGCCTGCGCACGCCCAATTTTTTTTTCATGGCAGCTGCACCACAGTTTCATGGCAGCACAAACAACACAGATGTTCGATGGAAGATGGAGGAGGCTTGAAGAGACGAAAAAAATCTTCAAACGGTATGTCACTGCAGCCAACTCTTGTACGAGTAGACTTGCCTTCATCAAGATGGCAACATCAAGAATTAACAGTTGCTCCCTTTATGAAGACAACTCCAAGTTTCAAAACGTTGGCTCTAGCGACATCCCATGTTCAAAGATTACAAGG